>NC_057811.1:356802972-356948288 GCF_018294505.1 Triticum aestivum | reverse complement strand
AAAACCTCCGTTCACATAGACACACACAACCCTCGAAACCATTGGTAGGTTGCCGCCATCGCCGGCGCCTCCATCCTCAACCTCTGCCTGTGTGCCGGGGAGCTCGAGGAGCTAATGGCCAAAAAGAGGTTTATCACGGCCTTTTCGCCCGGCGCCGGCGAGGTGACTGCCGAGGTGTCCCCGTCGTCCTCTGCGGGCCCAATCCGCCGTTGCCGGTCCCCCGATCTGCCCGCCGCACGCCCCTACGCCGGTTCGAGGACTTCCCCGTCCTCCCTCGGACCCGGCAGCCGACGAAGTCCTACCTCGGGGTCCGGCAGTGGCGTGGGGGACGTGGGTCGCCGAGATTATAGATTGAGAGACCCACACCTGCCGGTGGCTCGGTAGCTTCCACACGGCCGAGCTCGCGGACATGGAGTATGACTGTTGGCAGGTCCACTACCACGGTGCGGTGGCTAGGCTCAATTTCCCCTTTGGCACACGTCCGGTCGACCTCGTTCCTCGGAGCTAGGGGTGGTGAGCTCGGCTATGGCGCAGGAGGACCGCGAGGCATGGGAGCACCTCGAGGCTGAGGCCGCCGACGAGGCCTACATGCAAGAGCTCCGCCGGCAGCACCAGGAGCTCGTGGAGGCGAAGCGGGCGATCTTTGCCGGCGCGGAGGGCGGCAAGGTTATCGCGCTCTCCTCCGATGATGAGGTTGAAGGTGGTGAGGACAGTGGCGCGGAGGGCGGCGAGGTTACCACACTCTCCTCCGATGATGAGGTCGAAGGCGGCGGCGCGGAGGGCGTCGAGGTGGGCGCCGAGGACGAGGAGATCGATGTCGACGAGTGGAGGAGTGCCTTCCCCAACGACCCCGACGACGGTACCGGCCTGGACCCGGCTCGCGGCACACCGTACATGACGAGCACTACAAAAAAATACACTTCCGTGATTATACGTGTTTGTCACAGTAGGTCGCGTTTTTTGTCATGCATGTACATCCATGACGATTTTATGACAGAATCAAGATAGTCATACCTGTGCTGTCGTAGAAGTGTTCCATGACATTACCAAAATTATCATCACGGAAGTGTCCACTTCCATGACGATAAATCGCGCGTCACAGAAGTGCTTTCGTCAAGGGTGACCGACATGTGGCATCCACCGTAACGGAACGCCGTTAAGCTATCCGGTCGGATTTTGGATCCGATAACCCGTTAACAGCCCTCACCAATGGGAAATTTCCACGTGTAAAATTCTGATTGGCCGAAGGGAACACCTGTCAGCTCGTCAATGGGCCAGATGTCGCCCGTCCATTGGAGGAGACATGCCTATGATACGTCGACACATGGCTGGGCCCAACAAAGGCCCATATAGGTTAAAAAGGCCGGCCCAGTCAAAGGCCCGTAGAACTTAATCAGGTACTAGTGGGCCAGCCCAATAACGGCCTTCTTAATAAAGGCCCATTTACGGCCCGAAGCCAGATCTGGCCCGTTAATTTTTCGCCAAATACTTGGGCCCATTTGCGGCCCGAAGCCAGATTTGGCCCGTTAATTGTTCGCCGAATATTTGGGCCCAACTACAGCCCAGTGACTTTCGGCCTGTTAGAGGCCTGATGTAGACATGGGTCCATTTCAGCCCGGTGTGATTTTCGGCCTGGGAATGGCCCGTGCCGCCCATGGGCCATATATGGTCCGACGGGACTTCGGGGCCATTAATGGCCCGTGGTAAAGGTGGCAACAGTTAAGCCCAACGTGACTTTGGGCCTGTTAAAGGCCTGTCGCGTAATTCGGCCCGTTGATGCCTGTGCTAAGCTTTCGGCCTCTTAAAGGCCCATGATATCAGTGGGCCAACTAAGGCCCGAGATATGTTTCGGCCTGGTAACGGCCCGTGAGCTAACTGGGCCCAAAACGGCCCGATCTACATTTTGGCCTGCTGAAGGCCCGTCGACGACTAGTGAAAATTGAGGCCCAACATGCATTTTGGCCTGCTAAAGGCCCGTGGTTTCATCTCGGCCGTAACAGGCCAGTACAATATTCAGCCTGTTAATGGCCCAACGCTACCTGGGCCAAACTAAGCACTGGGTCGACAAAAGGCCCAACTAAAATATAGGCCGGTGTCAGTTTGGGCCTGGCGCAATGTGTGAAGGCCCCAATCATTCGGGCCCAAGAAAGACGCAGGCCGGCCCAATTGTGGCCCGCTAAAAACCTGGCCCGTTAGAGTCGAATGTTTCGGTCCGGTCGACTACATCTGATTTTTTTTCAGATAGCGAATGATGGCAGTAACTAGTAGGAATTAAGAACAAACCTACTCTATACAATAAAGAAATTACGGCATAGTAACTAAGAATAAACCTACACTATACAATAAAGGATTTAAGGTATATTACATCCACTAGGCATCGAAGTTCGCCACCAGTGATCATAAAGTGCAACGAAGAAGCAGATTACAAAAACTGGGCACCATTACAGCGTAACAAAATAATACTGAACCGAGACCACTTCCAAGACAGTTCAAGAAAGGTTAGCCTTGAGGAGGAACAGCTGCACAAGCTGCTGAGCAAGGCTGTGAGACCGGCCTAGCATGTCGGTCATAGCTTCCAGGTGTAGCTGTTTAGCGATGAGGTTCTCATTGGTGTTCTCCGCAATCTTTCTTAGAGATAGGACTTCAAGTTGAAGTTGAGTTGCAGAATGCCTTTCTGCTAGAACTTGGGACTGAAGAAGTTGAACTGATTGAGACAACGAATTCTGTGAGCTTGTCTGACTGTTAGTCTCAAGTAACTTGAACACTGAATCAAGACAAGACTTTGGGGTTGTCTCGCTATCTTCAAGATGTTTTGCCTTCTTTGCTGCAATATATGTTGGGTTTGTCTCACAGCCTTCAACAGACTTGTGCATGCCATCAGGCATATCACCCTGAAACAAAGCAGAGAGGTGACAGGTTTTGCACGTGTATAAACAAAGATGATAACTGTTCTGTCAATTCTATCCAATTTCAAATTAGAAAATAAAGAGTAAGTTCAAAATATCAATAGCATAATTTGGCATTGTTCATAATGCGAGGAGCTTCACCACACTACTGGATTACCATGTCAACATAACAAGCATAGATGAAGGGTAAAGAAAATCAATGTATCTATTTTGGATAATGTGCATGGCATGTTGTTCATATCATCAGCCACATCAGTAAGATAAAACAGGAGATGACAAGGTGCAAACGTGGGATGCTTCACCACACACTGGATTATAGATCCACAAAAACAAGCATGCATACAGGGAGTATTAAGTAATGTGCATGGTATGAATAAGGCATTTGGTTTTACAAGTAAAACTTAGAACTTACGGTTCTTACGAACATGCATTTTGGTAGAAACAGCAAACTAAACAGCAGTAAACGATAGGGAGTATGAGCAAATTAAACAGCTGTTGAGGATAAAGGCTTTAGAAGGACTGACTTACATTAACAGTTAACACCGGCTTTATAATGCCCTTCTCCATGTCAAGGGAAGGATAACTCAAGAATTTCAGCACAGGATCTTCTTCATAAGCACTGCCTGTACTCTACATTTTGTAGAGAGTAATTATAGATATGATAATACTGGAAGGATAGAGGATAATGAAGATAAGATGCAGACTGATGCTACATAATCAACTACCAATCCCTGGAAGTACAAGCGTTACAGGACAAAATGTACTGACAAGAGCAATGGGCTACACTTCTGCACTGGCATTGTCTGTGTATTCTACTTGTTGGTAAGATTAAATATAGATCTGGTCTTTTTTAGTAAATGGTGGGCGAGGGAGATAAGATGCAGAATGCTACAAAATGAACCAATCCCTCTTCCCATAATACAAGAGTGTTTTGAACACTGGTGTACTGTACAAAACATTCTTATATTATGGGACGGAGGGAGTAGTTGTGAATGTAAGTACAGTGATAGACCACGTTCAGTCCTTACAAGAGGACTGCAGAGCTAAACCTCTTCAAAAGCATTGGGTTGATTCTAAATTTATGTAAGAGTCCATAAGGATCTTATAATGTCCACCAAATGGACGATTACGAGGCTATCATGTGCAGTGATGCTACATAATCAAACAACTATGAAAGTAAGTATGGTCATACAGGGCAAGAGGTACTCACAAGAGCAATGCAGTGTGCAGTATAGTTGCGAGATTCTGTGGTCCCTTGAGAACGAATGTTCTTCTGCTAACAGTTTTCATACAAGTGAGACATTAAGGCAAATGCAGAAATGTAGTTCAAATTGTGATGTGATATCATAGACAGTACCATACGCTGCAGCCGAGACCAATGTGTAACAAGATTATTCCAGTCACCGTCGGATAAATGTAGCACCGGAGACTTCACAGAAATTTCGTTCAGAGGCTTGCCGTCGAAGTGCGCTTGCCTCTGGTAGGAACGATACTTCATCAACGAGTGCTTGAAAAGCGCAACCAACCCTTGCTCGTCATCACAATCCAGTTTGCTCCTCGCATATTTAAAAGATGAAATCTTGTGTCTTCTGTCAGCAGAAACATATCCAGTAATGACCATGAATAACATTAGTACATTACTTACGCGTAAGTTGCGGAGGAAGACTGGAAATTGTTCTGTGTCTGCGGTATAATCTTTCCATGAAGGAAAGATGCGCACAAAGTTCCTGACAACAACATAAGCTTCGTCTTCTAAACTGGGAAGAAATGGAACAGGGGTCCTATTTGCTGCAATTGGGGCTCTCTCTGGTTCGAAAAGGGATTTGGCAACTGGATTTGTTGTACTCTTTGCTGGAATGGGGGTTTTGCGTCGTACAGCTGGTGCTAGGTCAACTGGCATAATCATACTATTTGCTGCAGTTGGGGTCTGCTGAGTTGGGGCATCAGAAATGACCAGTGTAGTAGGGCTAGAGTCTGCTAGAGTTGGGGTATTTTGTGGGTCAGGTGATATTGCAACTACACCTAATGGGCTATTTGATTTATCAGGTGCCACTACCTTTTCCAAATACTTTGCTTGTGCTCCTCCACGATCAGCAATCGCCCTCTTCCTTTTGAACGTCTGATACACAAGAACAACATTTGAATGGATAAATATGGTATGATGACAGATGGAATATGTACTGAAAATGCATAGGCAGGGCGTATTCACATACACGATGTGTAAACTAAGCTAATGGCAGTTCAACAAAGTAGAAGCAATGCAAAGCATCAGTTGCAAGATATGTGCGAGCAATGTAACCTTGGAAAGTTAGAGCAAGTACCTTGATGGGTGAATAAGATAGGGCATCTTCCACTGACTCCTCCACTAGGGAGCTACATTGACTTAGGTCTCCCTCTAGCTCAGAATCATAGTTAGGATCATATTATGAGAATGAATCTGTAGGTGGAGAGCGTTTGCATTGCATTGCATCCAGACTTGATTTCAGTCCCTTAATGCCAAGTTTGACAGCCATGGCATTGTTCTGCTTTATTCTTTTCATGCGCGCAAGCTCATTATGATGCTGTTCAGAATCTGAGATTCATGAAAACATAAAAGTAGTCAGATTATCTATGGAATGCATTGCGGATTCAACTCGGAGAGTGTCTCCCTATAAACCCCTGCATATGCAAAGTTCACCTCCCCAACCGTGCTGACCAGACCACAGACAGAAATACAAACCCCTTATGTCTCTATAACAGGCAGGCACACATTTCAAAACTGAAGTAGGAACATTAGAATCATATGAAATTCGTATTTGAACAAATAAACTAAGCAATTATGATTGGCGTAATTTTTAGCTTCAAGGGTGGAGTGTTGGTAGTGAGACACAAAGCAAGTAGGCAGATTGTATTCCATGTAAAAGATTGAAACCTATGTAAAAGCTGGAAATGATACTTTCTTTCTATACAATGCAGTGTTCGTTACCCACACATGATGGAAGAGATCACATAGAGAAATACTATTCACTCATGTCTACGGTTCCAGTATTTAGAAATAGGGTGGACCACCCTAAAAGAATATTGACAACAAATATGACAAGGCAAGCATAGATGTAGTGAATCAATCATTTACTTGTGAGCTTACTATGACAAGTATGCAGAATTGTAACTGCAGTAAGAGACCGTCCAAAATCCTAATGAAGAAGTTTGTCTAGCACTTATAGTTTGCAACTAATCGACGTGAATAATTGGATATTATATCGAATGAGTAAGAAAGACAAGTAAACTTGTTAACAAACCTAGCTTGCAGTAGTAATCTGGGTCAATGTCACTACGACCAACAATCCAAAATGACTAGTTTCTGTTCTGAGGGCCGGAATTTTGAAAACCCTGTGAACTTTAGAGGTACTAAAGATTACCGAAATACATCTGAACCATTAAGTGTAGGTAGCACTGAGCACACAACAAACCCTAATGACAGTCCTGCCTAATGAGTAAAGAATCAATTAGAAAATGGGTGATGAGGAGTGGCTACTGAGTGTTGAGGATGTATCTCAGGATAAATCGGGTTGGCTTGGTGGGTGCTGCACGCCTGAGCCCTGAACGGACTAGGAAGGTAGGCACGGCGGCGCGCCCGGGCAGCGGTGACGTTGTTGGGCGAGCGGCTCCTGGCCTCCTGTTAGTCCGGCGTCTCCTCCTAGAGTCATGCCGTCCGGGGACGGCAAGTCGCCGGCGAGGCAGGCGGCTGGGGGCGAGTAGAGATCGGAAGCGCGCAGCAGAACAGAGGGGAATCAGGGCCTGGGACGACCCAAAATCCCAGGGTGCGCCGGCCCACCATGGGCACCCTGTAGAGATACACACCCGAGCGGCGAACATGCATTTTCGAAACTAATTTAGGAACATTTAGCTGACCAATTAAACAACTCTGTTTTCATAATATCATATTCGTATTTGAACAACTAAGCTTGTTTAGCTTGATGGGTGGAGCAGTGTTATTATGACACGAAGCACGTATTCTGATCGTATAGTGATCATAAAAGGGGGAAACTCTAAGCATATTTTTTTAGCAAAAGAGGGTTTCCCCTCCGATTTCTATTAAAGAAACCACCACAGAACCAACATGATCAATTAAACCCTAAGCATGATCAATTAAATCGTATTATGGTTGTGCCATGGCAGATTTGAAGCTGCAAACCGGAGAAATGATATTTAGCATCCATTGTTTGCTTCGAACTAAGAACTAAATTCTAAGAGCTGAAAAGAAAGTAGAGTAACCAAGTTAAGATCTATTTTCTGGTTGAGATCAAAAAGTTGAGGAGATATGAAGTACCACCTCTCTTGTGGCGTCGTGTAGGCATCGGGGGTGCGATGGCTATCGGTGACGTTGAAGCAGATCTGCGAAGGTAGACGGGTGCATCGGGGGATAAGTCCCGTTGCGGTGGAAGAGAAGGTCGTGTGAGCGGCCCCGGCAAAGAGGACGACGGCGCCGATGAAGCGAGAGGACGCGATGCAAGACTAATTGTCCGTCGCCGTGGATGAGAAACGTCCATCTCTAGCAGTGGACGACGCGGTCTTGGTAGGCGCTCCGGCATTGTGGAGGACGGTGGCGATGGATGTGGTGGAGGACGGCGGCGATGGATGGGGTGGCGGACGGAGGCTGGTGTGGGGATGGGGTGTTCTAGCGCGGACGGTGTATGAATGGGAAAATGGAGGGAGAGGTACGGGGAACCATGTTTTTGGGACGCGCCTGTCTGAAATATGGGAAAGTTACAAACTTAGCCCCCGTTTAAAATTTGGACGTCTCGTCGGTTGGGGATAGGACGGTAATCTCGCATCTCGCCAATATTTGCCCAGAGCGATTTCGGGCGAGGAGAGGGTGGTTGGCGCCCATGGTTGGCGCCCACGGTGTATGAACGGGGCTGACAGGTAGGGCGGTTGTGTCACGTCTGAGTGAAGTTACAAACCTGCCCCTATTGAAAATATTTACCGACATCGATTTCGGCCGAGTCGAGTTTGTTTTGCCGCCCACCGTGTATGAATGGGGAATGGAGGGAGAAACAGAGGTCTTTCGGACGAGCTTGAATCAAATGAGTTTTGCCGCCCATGTTTGACGCCCACCGTGTCAGAATGGGCTCAAAGGCGGTCGTGTCACGTCTAATTGAAGTTACTAACCTACCCCTATTTAGAGCAGTGGAAATCGGGCCGATGGATTGTCCGTGTAATGGGTAGATAGTAATTTCCATCTCCCAAACACTTGGCTTCGGGCAGCCGACGTGGGAGTGGACATTTTGCTGCTTCTTTCGAATTTTGGGACAATAAGCATCCACGTTTAACCTGGCAACTAAATTCGAATCCATTTTGTATTCCTATATGAATCTTTATAAATCATTCTATGTGTTTTTATATATCTTCAAAATGACGACAAAGATGTATTCCACTGTCATATATGAATATGGTTTACAAATGCCGATACTCAAATTCAGAAACTAGAATCCAGTTTAAGGTGAATTCAAATATTTGGAACACTTCATGTCCAACTCAAATGTCACACGCAGCATAATGTGTACTCCCATTTAGATATGTACACAAGCGATGTATCAAGATTCAAATACCAAGTCAATCAACCAAGAATGTACAGAACTAACAGACATATAAACACTTATAGAGTATATGGATCAATAATATCAACTAACATACATAAGCCAGGCCGCTGTACTTTTTTTTGGCTACAACAGCATCCTTTTTTTAGCCAGCATCTTGGCCCTTTCCGATGCGTGCCACTTATGGTCCATCTATACTACTACTATTGCTAAATGCACATTCAGCCCGATTGGCATATTTGTAGGTCTGGCACAGCAATCCAAATGAAATGTCTCCGAGTCTTATCAATTAATACAGACTTGCGCTCAAATAAAATTACAAACCAAAAAACAAAAAAAACAATTATTACATGATCTCTAAAACAAATGGTTTGATTGATTACATGAACAGACAACACAAAGGTTATTCAACTATGGAAAGAACATTTCACCTATGATTTACCAAGTAGGAATTTAATTTCCTTTTTTCCTTCAGGACCTTAACAATCTGGTCAGTCTCAGCTTGCTTCATTTTGAAATCCACCAAATATTTAATGGTTTTCTTGAGTACTGCTTGTGATTGTTCTGTTTGCTTCCTCAACATGTCAACTCCATCTCTAAGTGCAGAAGCAGAATCCACTAGTTTAGCCTCTAGAGCATCAGCAGTTGGCAATTCATAATGCACGATTGGGTCGGTGCCACTGCTGTGGGATGATGCAACGTCCATGGGGACCTCGCTCTTTGATCTTGGGCTAACCTGTTTTGCCATTAAAGTTCCGATTGGATTCAGAAAAGTTGAAGTTAGCAAAACATCTCAACTGGGAGTTATAACAGCAAACCAGTTAAACAAACAAGGAATTAAAGAGTTTCAATTGGATGCTAAAAAGTAGTTATTAACATCATTGTGACACACACATAGACACACACACGCACGAACACAACAACAATCCAATAAGTATAGTGCATCTATTTTTCCAAACCATGCATGTATGACACGAATTCAAAAATACTCCTTCTATTCCTAAATATTAGTCTTTTAGAGAGTTCAACAAGTGACTACATACGGAGCAAAATGAGTGAATCTAGACTCTAAAATATGTCTATATACATCAGTATGTGCCAGTCCATTTGAAGCGTCTAAAAAGACTAATATTTAGGAACGAAGAGAGTAAAATGTAAGACATCCATGGTCCTCAGTTCAATATTTAAAATGAACATGAAACTGAAACATGAATATTAAGTCTAGTACTACAGTACATGCAAATGTTGTGTTTAGGCGGAGCTATAATTGTCGGGGGTCAACCCCTCGACCTTAGATAAAATTGTGGAGCTCTATTTAGGGTTGTTTAGATTATATTTGTCCCCACCCTCCCAACCACCGATTGGTTGTGCACCCCCCACCCCTCCTCCCCGGGAGAATATCATGTGCCCCCATACCTTAGAGGCTATATGCCGATACGAGTTGCTTGGAGCTTGTAGATCTGAGATATAGCAGATCACATGATGTGTCTTAATATTTTTGCAGGAAACCTTGATGAGTTTGAGAATTGCACACAATTTGTACAAAAACTACTTAGATGCCCTTTGATCCCATATCCAATGACCTCGAAGCTCGTATCACCGTAGCATCTAAGATGAAGGAGGACATCATATTCTCCTGTATGTAAGAATATCATGTGCTACCACACCTTAGATGCTTTGGTGATACAAGCTCTTCGGAGGCGTTGGATTTGTGACCCAACACATCCTCGGTGGTTTGAATGGTTTTTTGCAGAAAAGCCCCAAAAGAGTTCGGCCACTGCATACAAGCACAAAGACTGCTCAGATGCCATTGGATCTCAGATCAAACGACCTCCAAGCTCGTATCACCGTAGCATCCAAGCTGCGATAGCACCTTATGTTTTCTTGCATGGGAGAGTATGAGGTGCTCCCGCACCGTAGATTCTATGGTGACACGAGTTCACTGAGATCTAACGGCCCACAGTAGGAGGTTTGAATGTTTTTGCAATATACGGCTGATAGAGTTTGGGAAATGCGCAGAAAGTACAAGTACTACGCATGTGCCATCTGATCACTGATCATACGACCTAGATGCTCATATCACCGTAGCGGGTAATTAAGCTACGGGGAGCACCTAATATGAGCACCGGGGAGCCGTTGGATCGAAGATGCAGCGGCACACACGAGGCCTGAATGTTTTATTTGCAAAAAAACCTTTGGAGAGTTTGGAAATTGCGCATAATTACAAAGACTACTCCGAAGCCATTGGATCTCACTTCCAACGGTGTAAAAACTCGTATCACCATAGTATCTAAGCTGCGGGGTGGATGTGATATTCTATGCCACTGTCATTTTTGTTTGTAAACTTGCAAAATACGTGTAACTCGTGCCGTTACTTGTCTAACCGCGCAAAATGTTTGTTCAAAAAAACCATCCTACACTGAAATATCGGAACAGCACACGGGGGTCCCACTTGTCATTAATCAAATTTGGACCTAAAACTAACAAATCTGAAAGACGAGATTCGAACTGGCAACCTGGACTACAAAGCGTAAGTCGATAGCCTGAAAAAACGAACGGTTGTTGGCTTTGTCTCATAACTTGATTTTATACAGTACTTGCGTTGAGTAGAGTAGAGGGAGTGCCTCGTCAACACGTGCATGACCGTTGTCTCACTTACTGGTGGGTCCCAGGTCTGCGATCTCAATCTCTCTTCTCTCCATCGTCTAACCTTTGCACGGGCACACACGAAGAGCGGCGCTAGCTTGCCGTGGTGTTATTACAACTAAAAAAAATTGGAAAATAGAAGAATCGCCTAGAACAAGAGACGTTGTGGCTGGTCGAGACGGAGCTAACCACATCTATCCTCCGTGCCATGTTTGCATGATGAAGTTGTGTGGCTAGTGGGGTGTTTTTGACTGACTGGCTGGGTTCCGAGGTCGAACCATAGCTACTACGTCTGATACAGTATATTTTTACACGCACATTTTTCCTCCATGCCGAGACGTGGCACACTCTACCGCGCGGTTTCGGGGTCCTCCCGGGTGGTGCACGCATATATTCTTCCTGAGGTGGGACGCCCTACCACGCGTTTTCTAGGTCCTCCTCGGTCGTAGCGCCAAAGCAAGTAAATGAGTCATCAAATCACGAAAGACCACCTTTCCCGCCGAGTACATCAGTGAAGCATGGTGGCTCGCTAGTTGGGCTAGTTCGACCGATTAGCTAGGCCGCCGCCACATTTGTTTTTTCACCCCTTTTTTATCTACTTGCCGGCAGGTAAATTTAAATATCCACCGTGGCGTTGCTCTGGTGTTTGGGTGCGGCAGGATTTTTAATTTTTTGATTGACAGGAGCAGGCACGGCAGGATTTTTAATTTTTTGATTGACGGGAGCAGGCGCGGCAGCAATTAGTCACGATGACTCCGCCTGTAAAAACGCACTGCTCCCTGATGTGAGAAGTCGTCGACTGGCGTTTTACCATGGTGAAAACCAAAAGATTCCCCGCTCCCTCCGCCTTCCCGTAGATTGCATTGCCTTTCAGCCGTTTCGCCCCCTTTGCTTCCTCTCTCCATTGCTTCTACCTGGTGCCATGGCGGCGCAGCAGATCACGGAGTCTGAGGTGAAGCGCCTGACACAGGAGCTCCATGCCAAGGATGCGGAGCTCAGGGCCAAGGATGTGGAGCTCCGTGAGCTCAAGGAGGAGAGGAGTGCCATGCTCCTCCGTTATGTGCGGGAGTTCACGGAGCTTCAAAAGCGGCAGGCGTCCACCACAAAGATGCTCGAGGTGTCGGCGGCGTTGCTGCAGAAAGCGGGAGATACGATAGGCTGTCAGGGGAGCCGGCTGGAGCGCGAGCGGGCCGATCGTGACGAGGTCCAGGATCGCCTCAGCCACTTGGTGAACCAAGTTGCCACGCACGTGTTGCGGCTGCGCGATGCCTACCGTCGTGCCAGCGCGACGATGCCGGCCGTCGGGCTAAACCCGTTCGACCACCCGGTCGACTTCAACGAGCTGCGGCTTCCTGACCTGGTCTCCTTCTTCACCTATATCTCTGAGGAGCTGAGCCGTCTCCGCGCGATGGTGGGGGCTGAGCTGGACAAGGAGGGGTTGCGGGCTGCCGTCGCCATTGCCGGGCGAATCCTTTCAGGGCTCCGTCACCGGAATCCATTCGTGCCATTGGACGCCGTCTTTGACGAGCTGGCTCCCGTCGACCGGGAGCGGGCTCTGTGGGCGGTTGCACCCTGCATCACCAACGTCGTGCGTCTCGAGAAGCAGAGGGACTTCGGTGGTGTTTAGGCGCCCTCTGCATGGGCATGTCCATGTCTCGGCGCAACATGACCGTTGGATCAAACTCAGACGGTGCAGATCAGTCAATGTAGCACAAAGCGTGTGGGTGTGTTTGGTTGCATTCTCATCTCAATATAGTTGTTTCCTCTTCGTGTATTTTTTTCAACCTACTAGTGTGGACTCATGCACCCTTCATGCACTCTGCCAAACAAGTGGGTCGAGAAGGGAACTTTTGCTCCCATCCCGTGCACCCTTCATACACCCTGCCTAACACTATTCGTGCTTCATATGGTTCATGTTTCGTGGAGTACTGTAGCACCGTACTCTCCGTGCGCTACGGACCTAGTTCTGTTAACATTGATCTCACCGTTCATTCTCGACCAGACAGTCGAAAAAGCGGTACTATGTTATATAGGAGTAGTTGACATGCGCACAACATCATTTGTTATCGTCATATCTTACTACACTAGGAACAAGATTGTGTAGTACTGACATATGAACCACTGCACATGCCTAGTAGTAGGAGCACTATGTATGTTCAAGTGGTTGTCGTGTTTCGCACTCCTCCGTCGTAAGAGTCGAAACACTTGCTGTAATCATTTTTTTCTTCAGAAAAACAATGGACACGCTCTACTGTGCGGATCCTCCTCCAGCCATGCACTAAATTACCCACTTTCGCCGACGTGTGGGACAGCCAGCACCAGGGTCCACCAGCCATGCACTAAATTACTCCATAGTAGAGTGACGGTAGACTACCCCGATCGAACCGCCGCAGTAATGCCCAATGAGCCGTCAAATCAAAAAAAACCTCCTTTCCAGCAGTAAGTTGGACGGACGAAGCAACCATCATTTCACTCTTCTCTCTCAGCTTCCTCTCTTAAAGAAAACCCCCACTCGCTTCGCTTCTCCCTCATCTCGTTCCTCCTTTCACTCTTCTCTCTCAGCTTCCTCTCTTGGATGGACGCCGGAGCACCGGCCGACGTGATGTCTATGGCTCTGGCCAAAACTGTCGAGGCTCATGGTACGAAGAAGTGCAAGCACCCCAGCGAGACTACCACAGACAAACTCAAAGCCATCGCCCTGTCCAAGCCCCCCTCTCCGTGATCCCTCATTAAGCAAGTCCAGGTAATGTCTCTTGTTGACGATCTTTTTCTCGATCTTGATCGTGTTTTTTCATCTAACACGCAGTACTAGTACTGGTAGTACAACTTTCTGGGTGATCTTGCATGTGATTTTAGTGTGCCAAATGATGGTTCTAAATTCCTCTTTTGACCAAAACATGCGAGAGGTTGACACTGATTTCTTATAGATTACTTTGAACTACTCCCTCTGTCCCAAATTTCTTGTCTTAGATTTGTCTAGATATGGATGTATCTAACACTAAAATGTGACTTGATACATCCGTATCTTGACAAATCTAAGACAAGAATTTTGGGACGGAGGGAGTACTTTATGAACATCAATGCTACCTTTTAAGAGGGTATATTTGCCTCAGTAACTTGTGTTATGGATATTGCATGTAATCCCTCTGCTCTCATGCCTTTGAAGACATGTTCTAGTGTCTTTGTTCACTCATTTCTGTGCGTATATGTAGTCATATATGGAGTATAATAACGAAAATCATCTTATATTTCTGAACGGAGGTAGTAATAAAATATGGTTTCTGTTTGAATTAGAACCAGGTCCGCGATGGAGATGAAGTTCTCAAAGTCATGCCGTGTGAACTGGAAGACCTAATGATGAGTTCTATTGCTAAACTATCCAGCTGCTGTGTCCTTGTCGCCACGTGTCCTAAACTAGTGTTTTCCTGTAGCATTGTTGTCAGGCGTGTTCTCGAGGCTGTACTTGACCACAACAATTTCCTGGCTGTGCCTTCGATTACGAAGGGTGTGGTTCTTGTAAAGCTTCCCAACAAATCTGATGCGGCCTATCTTCATCATCATGTTTATGAGTGGAAAGACCACTCTGTTAGGTTCTCCAAGGTTGACAAGATGGTGATGGTGCATGTAGACATCTCACACGAAGTCCATGGCCTAGTCAGTTATGCGGGGTTCATCCCGTAGGTCGGTGGTAAGAAATAGTCTGTAGAGTTTAGTTAGTGCAACTTTGCTTGTCTGTAGTAAGTACTATTGTTCAGTACTTGATTTGTGTTTGTGAACCCTGTATTGTTTATTAGTACTGCCGCTTTTGGTGTGTGAACGGTCTATGTTAATGTCTGTCCACTCAATTCAGTCTATATATTTTGAAGTATCCAGATCATATTTTTTGTGAGGACGGTTTATCAATTATGGTTACACTCCAATATCTGTATGCATTGCAGGGTTTATCGCACCCACCAGGATTTCCAGTCCCATGGATGTTCGGTCCATACGATTTGTCACGACCTTTGGACTGTCCTGCTTGTGGGAGTAGGCGGGGCCCCTGCATGCCATGCGTAGTTGGACGATCAATCTTCTGTTTAGTACTTCAACATAGTGATTTCCTGGTAAGGATTCACTCGTGTCACATCAAGTAAATCTTATTGATTTACTGTCTAAATCTTATTGATTTAATGTCATGTTTTCTTTCTTTTCCTGCAATTTTACGATGCAGGTTTTGCCATGTGACATTCATCACAGAATAAACCGTTTGGTTTGCTCTACAATGGCTATTTTTGCAGGTTTCACTTCTTATGTCGTGTTAGTAATGAAGGCACTGTCCATCACTTATATTACTGGAAAAAAATTGGATCAGTCTGTTGTCTGAGTACAAGCTGAATCCCTATGATGAACTGCAGTTTGGTTTAACAAAAACGCCACAATTAGTCCTTCTCGCGTTTAAATAAATGAAGAAAAAAACTGGATCACGGTCACGGATCCTAGTCAAGTTAGAAAGTTGATCATAGCAGACCAGACACGATCGCCGCTGTCTCGCACAGATCGAGCACCGGCAGTTGCTCTAGCACTGACAGCGGCAGCAGCTCAGTCTGATCCAGCTGAGGATTGGGCACTGACCGCTTCAGCGGATCAGTCCGATCTACCGGAGGATCGAGCATCGACACCGGCACCTGCTCCAACACCGGCACCAGCTCTACAAGGAGCACCATCTCCGGCAGCAGCAGCGGCTTCGGCACCTGCACCAACACTTGCACTTGCATCTGCTCCGGCCCGTGCAGTTGCACCGGCAACAGACTGGGCTGCAGTTTGCACTTCATATACCAAAGTCCTTACAAAAACCGACATGTCCACCTTCTTGGTAAGCATTGGCCGCCCAAGTGCTTCGTTCTTTTTTCTTTCCATGTTGTTTCACATGATTCACTGTATGTTGTTTCACATGATTCACTGTGTTGATCTAACTGTTTGGGTATGTCTTCTTGTTTGCAAACAGAGAATTCCTAGAGCAACGAGGGAGTCGTTCAACAATCCGGGTGACTGTGGCCAAGTTTCTCTTACCATGCGCAGCCTTGGTGTGAATGAACCTGCTCAATATACCGTAAGTACAAAGGATGGTCGCATGATGATTGATGCTAAAGGATGGTCAAGGTTCAAATCTAAATCATATCTTGCGGTAGAGGATGATGTCAAAATCGAACTTTCTCGGCAAGGAGAGCTGGTCCAAATCAACTTTGGAATTCTTCAGTAGCAGCACGCAACTGCCGAACTGATCTATCCTCCGAGAGATTTTGATGTAATAATCTGGGATGGTGAAACAAGTGTCCTGTGTGTATAAGTAGTAGACAGTATTATTTATCACATGGTATATCGTTGATAGAATTGCAACTCTGATTGCTGGTTAGGAACTGTCGTTCGATTTCATTCCAACAGCTGCCGTGCTTTATTCAATTTTGTGTATTCGCCTTGCGACAGCATCAAAAACCAGCGCCGTACCGATCGCTTGCAATATGAAAAGCGCTGAGGTAGAACACATGGGCCCCCAAACATGCAAGGTCCGCCTGCGGCCCAAAGTCTAGAACCGTGAGCCTATCTGAGTATTATATTCTCAGCTGAACCCCCATAAAAAGAAGTTGAACCCCCATAATGCCCGTGCGTTGCAGAGGGAGTATATTTCTCGGCAAGCTGAGCCTGTGATATAAAAGATTTGTATATTTCTTTACAGAGGGAGTATCTCTCTGTCAAAAAATATATTTATGTGTAACTAGTTACTCCTATCTTTCTACTTCCTTTCGCTGATATGTGGGGCAACCGGCAACGGGGTCCACGTGCCATATGCACAAATTAGAGTGCACAACTTCACGGTAGACACACCTCGGTCGTAGCACCGCAGTACTGCCCAATGAGCCGTCAAATCACAACCCCCCTTTCCAGCTTTAGCAGTAAGCTGGACGGACGAAGCGGCAATATTTCACTGGGCCTGAATCCCCTTCTCCCTCATCTTCTTGTTCAGAGAAAACCCCCTCTCGGCGATTGCATAGGGTTTTCTCATGGAGAACCAGGTACGAATTCTTCATCCATCCCCGATAAATCCAAGTCCCTTGGTCGCAAGTAATCCTAGGATGGCAGTCGCCGCCGTTGATGCATTTTTCTTCCTACCGAATCTAGTGTGTTTCATTTGCAGTGCCCAAAGTGCGAGTACCCTACAGGTTTCTGCGCCCTCGGCGAGACGCCACACTTGTTCCTTCTCATCCTAACACAGCATTTTCAAACGCGCACAGTATGTTCCTAGAATCCTCTTTTCTATCCGGGAGGGTGGGGTTTTTTTGAACATGCTGTGTTCTCATATTATTTTTCCTGCAGTGTATTATTTGCTCTGCCAGAACACATGTACTCAAGATGCTCGGCCTTGCCATAACTGAATACACTAGTTTAATGGTCACAGTGAAGACAAGCCATGGATATAAGTTCCGAGTTGGGTTCATGAACCAAGAAGATCGCTGCTTTTTTTATGGCCGAACATGGATAAACTTTCTCAAGTGTTACAAACTGAAAGTTGGCGCACGAATGTTGATGGAAATAGCAGAACCTGGTCTCATCTTCACTGCGATCTTCCTCCCCGACGTCGTTCCAATTGTTCATCCATGTTAGTTTTGTATCTGGTTCTCGCTTGTTGCCTCGATTACTTCTTAATCCACCTATTCTGTCTAACTAATCACAATTTAACTTTATAAGTAGCAACAAATCTCTCACGAAGATGCTACTTCTAACTAATATTTTCTTATAATTGGTGGCACGTGTAGGTTTTTTCAGAGTTAAGCAGTCTTCTCGTTTGTTACTCTGTAATAACTCGGCTGTTACTAATGGCACTGAAGTTGACTGGATCGACATCTACAAGTTCCTACACTTTATTGATCGTCTTGAGGTCCTTGTGGGGCGTTTCAATGGTGGAAGGCCACGTGGGATATGTGTGCCACTGTTGCACTCGTTGAACAGGTCCAACTGTGTTGAGAAACTTATGGTACGAGCTGTTTTCTGTTATATATGTTGTTCATAAACTATTGCTTATACACAGTTTTACAGCTGTGATCTTGAAACAGGAACTGCCGAGTTCTATTGTTCCTATACAGATGCCTGACCATGGTTGGGTCAGACTTGCGCTTGGTCACAACATGATGTTTATGTCGACCTACTCAATTCCCCTTGGAGGTGAAAAGATACTTATTCATGGGTGGTCTCAAATAATGAAGGCCCGTCCATCTTGGAAAATAGGACAGAAGATTATGTTCATGCTTTTCCATGGCTCTAAAGCGAATATCCTGTTTATTGACCATGTTGCGAGATGAAGCCGCTTTCAGAAGGTTGTGGATGCGCGGGGTGGCGCCTGGGCCTTGTCCTGGGGCTTGGCGGCCTCACCCTTGGTCTGTAGGCAAAGTAGCACTGTTCGAGGCATGCTTTGTACGGTTTAACCTGTATAAGTACTCATACTGCTTTCAGCTTTGGTTGTTAAGTGCCCCCTGCTGGTTTCAGTTAAGGTTGTTAAGTACTCCTGCTACTTTTACAGTCTGTCGTGTTTCTTCAGTCCTGTCTTCCTCCAGCCGCCAAAACCAAACCAGCGCCAGTGGGGCCGCCTGCTTCCGCCTCCCACGGCTGGCTGCGCCTCAGCGCATGCATCGCCGCCCCACCGTCTCCTAAATCGTTAACGCCGACGTCCTCCGCGCGCTTTGATGCGCTCGCCGCGGCGCCGCCCTCTCGCGTTGTCAACATGGTCAACAAACAACAGGAATCGGCAGAAGTACATGGAGAGGATGACAGTAGGGGCCCACCACGTCAGCGTATGGAAAAATAAAATGCTTCCTCCTAGTGTTTTCCTGACATCTGGGACCCACGACATTGTGAGCGTATATAGTCAATAGACAAGAGAACAGCACAAGATCGGCTGACACCTGGGACGTAGCTACTCGAGCAGTATTTTTTTTTGTTTGGTATTGTTGAGACGGAGCAGGGTTTGAACTGGGCTGTGGCCCGTCTAGCCCAGGCTTATATTTTATGTTCACCATGTGACCAGCCCAGCTATTTTTTCTTTGTGAAAATGAGCCCAGTTTATTTTTTCTGAAGAATACCCAATCCAGGCCTACTTATTTTTCTACGCCCTGATAGGCTGCAACTCTTTCAAGACGCCTGCAAATCATGAAAGTAATATGAAATGGGTTGTAAATATAAAAACAGATGACAAATTGGCAATTACTTTATAATTTCTGAATTTTTTCACATTTTCAGATTCCTATTCCACTGGGCATTAACCTAATTTAAATATATCTTCAAAGTACTTTAAATCTAGCTCGACATTTTGGTATTAAATCTGGCAGTCAGGCTCTGATACCAAAGCTGTCGGGACCCCGATTCTAAGTCACACCGATCTAGCATGTAACACCTCATATCACTTTGCGGCCTCACGCACGGTATTCCCACGGGTGTCGCCTTACCATGGCCCGGGACCGTTTGCGCCTTTTGGCTCACGTATATGATAGTGTCGCTAGCATCCATATGACAAAGAGCCCGGGCCGAGATGACTAGTCGTGAACCCAAAGTGGCACTAACTTACGGGGATAGGCATACATGAAACAACATCGAGCATGTTGGTCAGCAGCGTGTGAATCCGGGCTGTAGCAACTGGGCTAACAGGACTCCGGGAACCCGGGCTGTAGCAGGCTAGGCAGGACTCCGGATGTCACCGCGTGACATTTCCCCGAAGGGACAGACACAGGAACGAAGTGAATCACATGCCGGCCAGCCTAAGTGTTCCGGAGCAGTAGTGCTGGGCTAGCAGGACTCCGGTAAACCAGGCTGTAGCGGACTACCATGGCTCGGTGGAAGCACTAGACTACATTTCCCCATAAGAGAGGCTACCAAGGATGGACAACTAGGTTGTCGGATCCCACACATAGCAATACACGTTACACGTACGCATAACATGCAAGTATGTGCTGTACAACATGGCATCACAACATAACGCAAACTCATATAGATATAAGGCCCAGAAGAGCCACAAAGCATTAAGTACAAACAGGGGTCACATGACCCATCATTCAGAGCATACAAGCAACGGAAGCATTACATGTCTGAGTACAGACAACTACAAAAGAAAAGGCTGAGAAGCCTGACTATCTACAAGCCCCTCCCAAGGGTACAAGATCGTAGCTGAGGTACAAGCTACTCGTCGAAGTCCAAGCGGAACTACTAGTAAGACTGAAGTCTCCGCTGCAAAAACATAAATAAAGCAACATGAGTACAAAGGTACTCAGCAAGACTTACATCAGATCCTATCATACATGCATTTGTATCAAGAAGGTAGTGTGGGGTTTAGTTGCAGCAAGCCAGCTTTGACTCAGTGGCTATCCTGTTCTACGACTACGAGAAACTTCTTTGAGGTAAGAAGGCGCACACGAGTCCACTAATCACCACCTCAATACACCACTATGGATTCATTCCCGTCTCACTACGAGAAGCCATCCATAGCACTCACACTTATCTTGAGCATTTTAGAGTATCCACTTCAAGTTGTCTATGTACCACGTAAGCATCCAAGAAGTCCATAACCGAGGACACGGCTATTCGAATAGATCATGATAACCCTGCAGGGGTGTACTGCTTCACACACGCTCTCGCCACTTACCGCCATGTACACGTCATGTATCTCGGCAACCTTCAAGCGGAAGCCTGGCGAGGGTGTCGGCCACGACCTGACTAACCACACAAGACTCTAGTCCAGGTTTATCTCCTATTCGGGTTCCATCCACAAGGAGATCCGGCCGGGGTTTCGCTCACTGCCCCAAACGATGTGTGCAGGGTTCCCGAGCCCACCATCCGGGTGCCACTCGGTACACCGGGCCACGTGTGCCTATTCTATCCCAAGCCCACCCTGCCGGGTGCCACTCGTTAGAAAAATAGCACTACCTACAAACACCAGAAACTAGTTGCAACTCTTGGACAGAGATCAAGTTGGTTAATAAGTCGAGAGGGGCACTTAAGCATTCCAATGTGTGGTAGTAGCTAGTCATTGGACAACATACACAGAACTCGGTGCTTAAGGACGGTTCCAGTGAGACAACCCACCATGTACTCCTACATGGCCTCTCACCTCTACCTTTACCAAATCGTGTTCACACACTTAACTCTCAGCACCAGAACATATCGTAACACTCCAATTCATTCCCTATGAATCAGACCTGACACAACTCTAAGCAATAGCAGGCAAGGCATGGTAGGAACACAACATGGCTCAAACAACTCCTGCACATGCTAGTGGGTTTCAACTATTTACTGTGGCAATGACAGGTCATGCAGAGGAATGGGTTCAACTACCGCAGCATAAAGTAGCAGTTGAATCGTTGTTGTCCTAATGCAATAAAAGAGAGCAGGAGCGAGAGAGTAGGATTGTATCAGAATGAACAAAGGGGGTTTGCTTGCCTGGTAGATCAACAGGGTTCCACTGCTCCTCAGACAGGTACTCTCGAGCACTCTTTGGAGCAGGACCTATCGAGAAAGGACGGTGTCGACAATCAATACACAAGCATATGCAACAATATGATGCATGATCATGGCATGTATTTGTGATGCTGTTTGTGCTAATGCATCTAGCATTCATTTGGGTGAAATCCATTTGAACCAAAGATTCAAATGCATCTCCAAAGTAAGCTCTTATATATGCCATTTATATGTTTTCACCTATGCAGTAGCTATAAGTTGGTTGGTCATGCATGAAACTAGTACAGTTGGATAGATTGCATTTTTCTGATAATTTTTCATATATAAATTATTTAAATCTGAGCTACGGTTGAATTTCTATGAATTTTAGAAGTTTTACTAATTTTCTGGAATTTCCTGATTTAATTTAAATCTAGAAAATGAATAACTGCGTCAGCACTGTGTCATGCTTGCGTCAGCAGGTCAACGGCGCTGACCAGGTCAAACCTGACGTGTGGGGCCCACACGTCAGTGTCACAGGTTAAACAGGGGGTTTAACTTATCCTAAATACAGGGTTAGTGGCGCTGGGGCCCACTGGTCAGTGTCAGGGGCTTAGGTTAGGTGGTGATTAGCACTGAGCTAATTACCTGACCGACGGGGCGCACTGTCAGACCGGCGAGGTCGTCATCGGCGACCTCAGGACGCGGCGGCGTCCGCGTTACAGGCCACGGGGGCGGCGGCTAAGGGCACCGGGGCGTAGCCCGGGCTCTCGCGCATCTGGTGGGTCAGGAAGGAGGAGGAGGGGTGGCTGGAGCTCGCCGGAGCGGAGCTCGCGGTGGCGGCCGGAGCTCGGGCTCGAGCGGCTGCGGGGGGCTACAGAGCACGGGGAAGCAGAACAGAAGGGGGAACCGATGCAGGGGCTCACGGCGGATTCGGTGGCATCGTCGGAGAGCTCGGCGAAGGGCTGGTGCGGCCGGAGGGTCGCCGTTGATCTCTGGCGGACGGAGACGAAGACGACGACGCCGAGGACGAAGCGGAGCTCGCCCGGGTTCCTTGGCTCGGTGAGGAGGGAGAGGGGGTCGCGGCGGAGCTGTGGAGCGTGTCGGGGAGGTACGGCAGTGGCCGAGGCCACGGTGGCTGTGGACGGCGGCGACGGGCGCGTTCGGCCGCGAGAGAGAGAGCGAAGGGGAAGAGGGAATGGGCACGGGGGGAGAGCGAGAGAGGTGCGGGGCGGCGCGTGGCGTCGCGCGGGTGTTCCAGGCGACGAGGGGGAGAAGCAGGAGGTGGCCGGACGCGTGGCCGCGTGCACCGAGCGCGTGCCCCTGTCCTCCTGGCACGAGGAAGGGGACGACTGGCACGGCCAGCTGGCTGGGCTGGCCTGCTGGGCCGCTGGGCCAGGCCAGGCTGCAGAGTGAGGTAAGTGCAGGTGGGTTTTCTTCCTTTCTTTCTATTTTTGTTTTCTGTAATTTGTTTTGATATAGTTTTAAACACTAAATCATTTTATATACTTCTTTCAATTTTTGTAGGAACTAGTTGGATTGCTCCAAAACTCCTCACCAATTAACAGAATTTTTGGACATATATTATATATAGCAAATATATATCCAAAGCAAATAATTATGCATTAATTCCAAATGGCCAAAATAAATACTTATGAGCTCCTGAAAATATTGGTTTGATTTTTATCTCTGTCCAATATTTTCAGAGAGTAACATGAACATTTTCTTGGACCTTTTTGGAGCAATTTTTATCTGGGTCATTTCCAGAAATGATTTCTGAGGGTTTCACAAATCCCCATTTCAATTTTAAATTGAATTTAAACATGATGCTCACAGAAGGCTAGCCTAGGTCATACCAGAACTAGGGATGTGACAACTCGCCCCCACTTGAAAGAATCTCGTCCCGAGATTCAGGGGTCGATGGAAAGAAGGTGGGGTACTCCAGTCGAAGACGATCTTCTCGCTCCCAAGTAGCTTCTCTCTCGGAATGATGAGACCACTGAACCTTGAGAAACTTGATGTTCTGACGTCGGGTGACACGCTCTGCTTGATCAAGAATGCGAATAGGGTACTCTCGATATGTGAGGTTATCTTGGAGATCAAGCGTTTCGTGGTCCACTCCGCGGATGGGATCCGAGAAGCAACGCCTGAGTTGAGAGACGTGGAAGACATCATGGACTCGAGAAAGATGTGGGGGTAGTTCCAACTGGTAGGCAACCTCTCCTCGTTTAGCGAGAATGCGAAAAGGACCAATGTAACGAGGAGCCAACTTGCCCTTGATACCGAAACGATGGGTACCCTTTAGAGGAGTAACCCGAAGGTAAGCCTTGTCGCCAACTTCATAAGCCACTTCCTTATGACGACGGTCATACTGGCTCTTTTGACGAGACTGGGCTGTTTTCAAATTCTCACGAATGATGCGAACTTGCTCTTCTGCTTCCTGGATCATGTCCGGTCCAAAGAATTGTCTTTCACCGGTTTCTGACCAGTTCAAAGGTGTTCGACATCTTCGTCCATACAGAATCTCGAAAGGAGCTTTCTTAAGACTGGATTGATAGCTATTGTTATAAGCAAACTCGGCGAAAGGTAGGCATTTCTCCCAATCCATACCGAATGAGATAACGCAAGCTCTAAGCATGTCTTCGAGAATTTGGTTGACCCTTTCCACCTGACCACTTGATTGAGGGTGGAAAGCGGTACTGAAGGAAAGATGGGTGCCCATGGCAGTTTGGAAACTCTCCCAGAAATGAGAAGTGAAGAGACTACCACGGTCTGAATTGATCTCTAGTGGAACACCATGAAGTGACACTATTCGAGAAATATATAAGTCAGCGAGCTGACTAGCAGTGATACTCTCTCGAACAGGTAGGAAGTGAGCCACTTTGGAAAGACGATCAATGACTACGAAGATAGCGTTATTCCCTTTCTTGGTCCTGGGAAAGCCGGTGATGAAGTCCATACCAACTTTATCCCATTTCCACTCAGGAATGGCTAAAGGTTGAAGGGTGCCAGCAGGCCTTTGATGCTCTGCCTTAACGCGACGACAAACGTCACAGTTAGCTATGAACTCAGCAATTTCTCTCTTCATCCTAGTCCACCAGAACCTCTGGCGTAGGTCCTGATACATCTTAGTACTACCGGGATGAATCGTGAGAGGGGATTCATGTGCCTCCTTAAGGATCAATTGTCGCAGATGTTGATTCTTGGGAACCACCAAGCGATTCTCAAAGAAAACAGCACCTCGATCATCCATGGAGAAACATCCACCAACTCCCTTCTTAATGTTTCTCTTGATGCGGGTAACACCCCTATCAAACTTCTGGTCAGAAATGATCTGATCCTCAAGGGTAGGTTTCGCCACCAAGGTAGAAAGGAATCCATGAGGAGCAATGTGAAGATTAAGCTTACAGAATTCCTCATGGAGAAGTGGTTGGCCCTGCTGCAACATAAGATTGTTGCAATAGGACTTACGACTTAGCGCATCAGCCATGACATTGCCCTTGCCTGGGGTGTAGGTAATCCCTAAGTCGTAATCTGAGATCAACTCCAACCAACGTCTTTGCCTAAGGTTCAAATCTGGTTGGGTGAAGATATACCTGAGACTCTGGTGATCGGTGTAAATCTCGCAACGTTTACCGAGAAGGTAATGTCGCCATGTCTTAAGTGCATAGACTACGGCTGCAAGCTCTAGATCATGTGTAGGATAATTCTCCTCATGTGGATGCAACTGTCGAGATGCATAGGCAATCACATGACGATCCTGCATAAGAATGCAGCCTAGTCCCTGTCGTGAGGCGTCGCAGTAGATAACAAAGTCTTTAGTGAAATCCGGTGGCACAAGTATGGGGGCAGAAGTCAGGCGTCTTTTCAGTTCCTGAAAACTGTATTCACACTGTGGGGACCACTCAAACTTTTTATCCTTCTTGAGAAGTTCCGTGAGGGGTTTGGCTACTTTGGAGAAGTTTTCAACGAAGCGGCGACAATAACTGGCTAGACCAAGGAAACTCCTAACTTGTTTAACTGTTTCAGGTGGAGTCCAATCAAGAACGGCCTGAACTCTCTCAGGATTGACAGCAATGCCCTTACCAGAGATCACGTGGCCTAGGTAGGTCACTTCTGGCAACCAAAATTCGCACTTGGAGAACTTGGCATAAAGGCGGTGCTCTCTGAGTTTTTCTAACACAAGTCTAAGATGTTCGGCATGCTCTTCCTCGTTCTTTGAGTAAATAAGGATATCATCGAGGTAAACCACGACGAACTTATCTAAGTACTCCATGAAGATCGAGTTCATCAAGCGGGAGAATGTGGCTGGAGCATTGGTTAGACCGAAAGACATGACGGTGTACTCGTACTGGCCATAACGAGTGACAAAAGCCGTCTTAGGAATGTCCCCGTTTCTAATCTTGATTTGATGGTAGCCTAACCTCAAATCCATCTTGGAAAAGACTGAGGATCCAGCGAGTTGATCATACAGGTCGTTGATCCTGGGGAGCGGATACTTGTTCTTTATCGTGACCAAATTAACGGGACGATAATCTACAACCATCCGGTCCGTACCATCCTTCTTCTTGACGAAGAGGACGGGGCAAGCCCAGGGAGAAGAACTAGGACGGATGAAACCCTTTTGCAAGGACTCATCAAGTTGTTTCTTAAGCTCAGCTAGTTCTAAAGGTGCCATCTTGTAAGGTCTCCTAGAGATTGGGGCGGTTCCTGGGATAAGATCTATGACAAACTCTACATCTCTGTCAGGTGGAATACCTGGCAGTTCCTCTGGAAAGACATCCGGAAAGTCACGGACTACCGGGATATCTTCAAGGTCTGGAAGAGGACTGGCATTAAGAGAATAGAGTTGACGCTTTGCAACTCTGGTGGAGACAGTGACTAACTTGCCAGATGGGTGTGTGAGTTGAACAGACCTGGTGTAACAATCAATCTTGGCATGATGAGCTGTCATCCAGTCCATACCCAAGATGATGTTAATATCTATAGACTTGAGGGCTATAAGTGAGGCAAGGAATACAAGTCTGTCAACAAGGATTTCATTACCATGGCTTATTCTGGTAGTTTGCCATCTAGACCCTGGAGTTTGGATTTCAAGTGGAGTTGGCATATCACAAAATGACATGTCGTGCAAACGAGCATAGCCTTCAGAGATGAAGGAGTGAGATGCTCCAGTATCGAATAGAACCGAAGCTGGATGGCAATTGACAAGGAGTGTACCAAGAACGACATCCGGATCATCATGAGCGTCTTTAGCTGAGGCGTGATGCACACGTCCACGTTCAGTGGGAGCTGGCTTGACACTGATCATCTTGCGTGATGGCTTACCACTGCCAACAGACTTCTCAGGCAGGGGTGGGGCATAGTTGGTTTGAGAGCAGTCACGTGCATAGTGTCCTGGCTTCCCGCATGTGAAGCAAGTCCCTGAAGTTGGATGTGGACCCGCATTGACAAGCGGTCTACCAATAGGCCTGGGTGGAGCATACTGCTGAACTGGGTGAGGCGCCACATAAGATGGCCTCGGTGCATATCCAGGTGGAAGAGCGGAGTTCGGAACCCAAATCCGGCGCTTATGAGAACTAGAACCAGAGGAAGAAACCAAATCACGGGTGTGCTTACGAGACTCCTCGTAGGTGAGCTGAGCTGTCTCCGCATTAATGGCCTTGTTCACAAGAGCCTGGAATGTATTGCAATGGTGCAAGTGGAGATCACGACGCAACTTGGGGTTGAGACCCTTCCGGAACCTAGCCTGCTTCTTAGCGTCCGTGGACACTTCTTCTGTAGCATAGCGGGCGAGGTTCTCAAACTCTCTACTGTAAGCATCAACAGCCATCTTACCCTGGGTGAAACTACAGAACTCTTCTCTCTTGCGGTCAATGAGAGCCTGAGGAATGTGATGCTCGCGAAAAGCCTCAGTGAAATCTCTCCAGGTCGGTATCTGGCCAGCTGGAAGCATAGCCTCATAGTTCTGCCACCAAAGACTAGCAGGACCTTCCAGGTGATATGCAGCATAGGTGACCTTGTCACCTTCAGCTACGTTCGCAGAATGCAGCTTGTGTGTGATACTACGGAGCCAGTCATCTGCATCGAGTGGCTCAATGGAATGATGGAAGGTAGGTGGTTTCAGACCAATGAAATCATAGATGGTCGCTGACTCTTTGCACTGGGGTGCGGTGTTCTCCTCGATACGTGCTAACAAGCGGTTAGACTCATGCTTGTTCCTCTCCATCTCTAACATAAACTCTGCCAACGAAGGCTGGTCGGAAGGATCCTCCTCATCCCTACCACCTCCGTGGTTCAGGCAACGAGCAACAGAACTTCGGTTAACTGACGACATCCTGAGAAGCGGAACCAAGGACGAGGTCAACAACAACTATAGGATGCAACATGTAGCACAAGGAAATTTGTATCTCTCGAACTCCTAGGACAATTCCGGCAGCATAACGGCAGTAAAATGCTCAAAGTGAGACATTCTGCAAAGGACGGGGTAGCACCATACTCAACATCATCACTCAAGGTTCTGAGATATTACTAAACAGGCTACACCGGAGGTACTCAAACTGGGATATGACTCTGATCAACCAATCCTAAGAGACTACGGAGTAGTAACACGTGATCCTGATAGACAGAAGAGGAAGCCTAGTTCCTTAACCCCGTAGGAAAGATAGGATGACTCAGATCAGAAGGGCATGAGGTAAAAGAAGTAAAAAGAGCCTTACGTTCCCTTCCACAATCAATTCCCTTACATAACTAAAGAATTTCTAGACTCAACTTCGACCAGGTTGGCTTGGAAATCCTACAGGCAGTCAGGCTCTGATACCAAAGCTGTCGGGACCCCGATTCTAAGTCACACCGATCTAGCATGTAACACCTCATATCACTTTGCGGCCTCACGCACGGTATTCCCACGGGTGTCGCCTTACCATGGCCCGGGACCGTTTGCGCCTTTTGGCTCACGTATATGATAGTGTCGCTAGCATCCATATGACAAAGAACCCGGGCCGACATGACTAGTCGTGAACCCAAAGTGGCACTAACTTACGGGGACAGGCATACATGAAACAACATCGAGCATGTCGGTCAGCAGCGTGTGAATCCGGGCTGTAGCAACTGGGCTAACAGGACTCCGGGAACCCGGGCTGTAGCAGGCTAGGCAGGACTCCGGATGTCACCGCGTGACATTTCCCCGAAGGGACAGACACAGGAACGAAGTGAATCACATGCCGGCCAGTCTAAGTGTTCCGGAGCAGTAGTGCTGGGCTAGCAGGACTCCGGTAAACCGGGCTGTAGCGGACTACCATGGCTCGGTGGAAGCACTAGACTACATTTCCCCATAAGAGAGGCTACCAAGGATAGACAACTAGGTTGTCGGATCCCACACATAGCAATACACGTTACACGTACGCATAACATGCAAGTATGTGCTGTACAACATGGCATCACAACATAACGCAAACTCATATAGATAAAGGCCCAGAAGAGCCACATAGCATTAAGTACAAACAGGGGTCACATGACCCATCATTCAGAGCATACAAGCAACGGAAGCATTACATGTCTGAGTACAGACAACTACAAAAGAAAAGGCTGAGAAGCCTGACTATCTACAAGCCCCTCCCAAGGGTACAAGATCGTAGCTGAGGTACAAGCTACTCGTCGAAGTCCAAGCGGAACTACTAGTAAGACTGAAGTCTCCGCTGCAAAAACATAAATAAAGCAACATGAGTACAAAGGTACTCAGCAAGACTTACATCAGATCCTATCATACATGCATTTGTATCAAGAAGGTAGTGTGGGGTTTAGTTGCAGCAAGCCAGCTTTGACTCAGTGGCTATCCTGTTCTACGACTACGAGAAACTTCTTTGAGGTAAGAAGGCGCACACGAGTCCACTAATCACCACCTCAATACACCACTATGGATTCATTCCCGTCTCACTACGAGAAGCCATCCATAGCACTCACACTTATCTTGAGCATTTTAGAGTATCCACTTCAAGTTGTCTATGTACCACGTAAGCATCCAAGAAGTCCATAACCGAGGACACGGCTATTCGAATAGATCATGATAACCCTGCAGGGGTGTACTGCTTCACACACGCTCTCGCCACTTACCGCCATGTACACGTCATGTATCTCGGCAACCTTCAAGCGGAAGCCTGGCGAGGGTGTCGGCCACGACCTGACTAACCACACAAGACTCTAGTCCAGGTTTATCGCCTATTCGGGTTCCATCCGCAAGGAGATCCGGCCGGGGTGTCGCTCACGGCCCCAAACGATGTGTGCAGGGTTCCCGAGCCCACCATCCGGGTGCCACTCGGTACACCGGGCCACGTGTGCCTATTCTATCCCAAGCCCACCCTGCCGGGTGCCACTCGTTAGAAAAATAGCACTACCTACAAACACCAGAAACTAGTTGCAACTCTTGGACAGAGATCAAGTTGGTTAATAAGTCGAGAGGGGCACTTAAGCATTCCAATGTGTGGTAGTAGCTAGTCATTGGACAACATACACAGAACTCGGTGCTTAAGGACGGTTCCAGTGAGACAACCCACCATGTACTCCTACATGGCCTCTCACCTCTACCTTTACCAAATCGTGTTCACACACTTAACTCTCAGCATCAGAACATATCATAACACTCCAATTCATTCCCTATGAATCAGACCTGACACAACTCTAAGCAATAGCAGGCAAGGCATGGTAGGAACACAACATGGCTCAAACAACTCCTACACATGCTAGTGGGTTTCAACTATTTACTGTGGCAATGACAGGTCATGCAGAGGAATGGGTTCAACTACCGCAGCATAAAGTAGCAGTTGAATCTTTGTTGTCCTAATGCAGTAAAGGTGAGCATAAGCGAGAGAGTTGGATTGTATCGGAATGAACAAAGGGGGTTTGCTTGCCTGGTAGATCAACAGGGTGGCACTGCTCCTCAGACAGGTACTCTGGAACACTCTCCGGAGCAGGACCTATCGAGAAGGAACGGTGTCGACAATCAAAACACAATCATATGCAACAATATGATGCATGAATATGGTATGAATATGTGATGTGTTTTGAGCCAATGCATTTAGCATTCAACTTGGAAGAGATCCATTTGAACCAAAGGTTCAAATGCAACTCTAATATAAGTCCCTTTAAATGCCATAAGTGTGTTTTCATATATACAGCATGTATAGGTTGGTTTGTCATGCATGAAAATGGCACAGATGGATAGATTGAATTTTTCTGATCATTTTTCATATATAAATTATTTAAATCTAAGCTACGGTTGAATTTCTATAAATTTTTGAAGTTTATATCATTTTCTGGAATTTCCTGATTTAATTTAAATCTGGAAAATGAATAACTGCGTCAGCACTGCATCATGCTTGCGTCAGCAGGTCAACGGCGCTGACCAGGTCAAACCTGACGTGTGGGGCCCACACGTCAGTGTCACAGGTTAAACAGGGGGTTTAACTTATCCTAAATACAGGGTTAGTGGCGCTGGGGCCCACTGGTCAGTGTTAGGGGCTTAGGTTAGGTGGTGATTAGCACTGAGCTAATTACCTGACCGACGGGGCCCACTGTCAGACCGGCGACGTCGTCGTCGGCGACCTCAGGACGCGGCGGCGTCCGCGTTACAGGCCACGGGGGCGGCGGCTAAGGGCACCGGGGCGTAGCCCGGGCTCTCGGGCATCTGGTGGGTCAGGAAGGAGGAGGAGGGGTGGCTGGAGCTCACCGGAGCGGAGCTCGCGGCGGCGGCCGGAGCTCGGGCTCGAGCGGCTGCAGGGGGCTACAGAGCACGGGGAAGCAGAACAGAAGGGGGAACCGATGCAGGGGCTCACGGCGGATTCGGTGGCATCGTCGGAGAGCTCGGCGAAGGGCTGGTGCGGCCGGAGGGTCGCCGTTGATCTCTGGCGGCCGGAGACGAAGACGACGACGCCGAGGACGAAGCGGAGCTCGCCCGGGTTCCTTGGCTCGGTGAGGAGGGAGAGGGGCTCGCGGCGGAGCTGTGGAGCGTGTCGGGGAGGTGCGGCAGTGGCCGAGGCCACGGTGGCTGTGGACGGCGGCTACGGGCGCGTTCGGCCGCGAGAGAAAGGGCGAAGGGGAAGAGGGAATGGGCACGGGGGAGAGCGAGAGAGGTGCGGGGCGGCGCGTGGCGTCGCGCGGGTGTTCCAGGAGACGAGGGGGAGAAGCAGGAGGTGGCCGGACGCGTGGCCGCGCGCACCGAGCATGTGCCCCTGTCCTCCTCGCGCGAGGAAGGGGACGACTGGCACGGCCAGCTGGCTGGGCCGCTGGGCCAAGCCAGGCTGCACAGTGAGGTAAGTGCAGGTGGGTTTTCTTCCTTTCTTTCTATTTTTGTTTTCTGTAATTTGTTTTGATATCGTTTTAAACACTAAATCATTTTATTTACTTCTGTCAATTTTTGTAGGAACTAGTTGGATTGCTCCAAAACTCCTCACCAATTAACAGAATTTTTGGACATATATTATATATATATAGCAAATATATATCCAAAGCAAATAATTATGCATTAATTCCAAATGGCCAAAATAAATACTTATGAGCTCCTGAAAATATTGGTTTGATTTTTATCTCTGTCCAATATTTTCAGAGAGTAACATGAACATTTTCTTGGACCTTTTTGGAGCAATTTTTATCTGGGTCATTTCCATAAATGATTTCTGAGGGTTTCACAAATCCCCATTTCAATTTTAAATTGAATTTAAACATGATGCTCACAAGAAGGCTAGCCTAGGTCATACCAGAACTAGGGATGTGACATCAGCGCCCCCTACTACTCCCACCGCTGGCCAGGGCATCCCTCTACTCACCCACACCCCCTGTTATTCTGCGGCGACTGTAGCCTCACACCGCAGCCGAACCGGTGAACCCTCGTACTCCTCTCCATGCAGGCTTCCACTGCCACGTCTTCCCCGGCTCCGCGTCGTCCCCTTCCTAAGCTTTGCCGTCGTCCACCGCCGCGGTGCTCTCGGCGCGGCGTGGTCAATGTGGTCAATGACCGACTTCCATCGGAAGAGTACTGTACATGGAGAGGCTGACAGCTGGGTCCACGGCAGCCGCAAGGAAGTGCCTCCTTATTACGCGGAAAATAATTATTCCTCCACCTGACAGCAGGGACCCACCAGACGGGCCACCAGTATTTCATGAAAAAAAAAGTTTCCCCCTGACTGCTGGGACCCACATGACGGGCCACCGTATTTCGTGAAAAAAACGTCCCCCCCGCTGTCAGCTCGGACCCACCGGAAGTACCTCCGCATTACGCACAAAAAATGAATACCCCCCTGCTAGCTGGGACCCACCTTGGTGGGAGGCTGACTTGTGGGCCTACTAAGTTGACTGGGACGGAGGCCTTTGTCAACTTTAGTCAATATATGAACGATTCTAGCTCCAGTGACCGTACGATGTCCATCCAACGGCCGTAGTGCTTCTTCAACCTCTGGTCTTCTTGCTCCAGCCACCCAAAGTAGCGCCGCTCGTGCCGCCTACTCCTGCCGCCCGTGGCCGGCTGTGATTCTGCGGCGATGGCAGCCTCACACCGCAGCCGAACGAGTGAACCCTCATACTCCTCTACGCGTGGGCATCCACTGCCGCGTCTTCCCCGGCTCCACGTCGTCCCCTTCCTAGGCCTCGCCGTCGTCCACCGCCCTGGTGCTCTCGGCGCGGCGTGGTCAACGTGGTCAAGGAATGGCTTCCATCGGACGTGGACTGTACGTGGAGAGGCTGACAGCTGGGTTCACGGCCGCAGCAAGGAAGTGCCTCCTCATTACACGCAAAATAATTATTCCTCCACCTGACAGCGGGGACCCACCGGACGGGCCACCGTATTTCGCAAAAAAAACGTTTCCCCCTGACTGCTGGGACCCACCAGCTACATCTTCGCATGCAAGGAAGTGCGTCCGAAAAAAAATGATTCGCCCCCCTGACTGCTGGGACCCACCAGCTACATCTTCGCACGCAAGGAAGTGCGTCCGAAAAAACGATTCGCCCCCCTGACTGCTGGGACCCACCAGCTACATCTTTGCACGCAAGGAAGTGCGTCCGGGAAAAAAACCAAAACAATTCCCCCCTGACTGCTGGGACCCAGCAACTACACCTTCGCACGCAAGGAAGTGCGTCCGGGCAAAAAAAAACGATTCGCCCCCCTGACTGCTGGGACCCACCAGCTACATCTTCGTAGGCAAGGAAGTGCCTGACAGTCGGCACCCACCTGGTCGAAGCGTATGTAGCGTTGTCATTCTGGTCGCGAACGTGTACGTACATATATACTGGTCGATGTAGAGGCGCGCACGTGTCGTAGTAGAGGCGCGTGCGTGTCGTAGTAGAGGCGCGCATGTAGCATGTACACATACGTACAGCGGCCAGGGTGCAAGAAAGAAAATACGGCCACGTACGTACATACGGGCAGGGTCTCGAATGCCTACTCGCGCATACGTACGGCCAGGGCTCGTGTACATGGCTGGGTCAGAATGGAGAAACAGCGTCGTCGTTGTGTTCATGGGGAGGCAACGGAATGTGTCGTGTTCATGGGGAGGCATCGGAATGCGTCGTGTTCATCGGGAGGCAACGGAACGCGTGGGAGCCAACCGGCTGGGTCGGAACGGAATGCGTGGTCGTGTTCATCGGGAGGGCTTGCACGGAACAGACGATGGAAACGAGGCATGGCGTACCGCAAAACGGAGGAAACGGCCTTGTGTTCGACCGGCCACGTTCGAAACGGGATCCTGTTCATCGGGAGGGGTCTGGTGTACCGCAAAACGGAGGAAACGGACCTCCTACGGTCGAAACGAGGGTCATGTTGATCGGGTGGGGTGGGGCATACCGCAAAACGGAGGAAACGGACTTGTGTTGGAGCGCTACAGTCGAAACGAGGGTCGTGTTGATTGGGAGGGGTGTGGCGTACCGCAAAACAGGACTCCACGGGATACTGTTCATCTCCACCGTCGACCTCCTCCAGCCTCCACGGGCTACCGTCGACCTCCTCCAGCCTCCACGGGCTCCTGTTCATCCAGCCTCCACCGCGCGCTACTCCACCGGCTACTGTTCAACCACCCCTCCACACCACGGGGTCTTGTTCAACCACCCCTCCACGGGCACCCCTCCACCGAGTACTGTTCATCCAGCCCTCCACACCACGGGGTCCTGTTCATCCAGAGGCAACGCCACCGCTCACTGTTCATCCAACCCCCCCCCCCCCCCGCAACGCTCACTGTTCATCCAATCGATTGGCTTCAGTTAGCAGCAATAGCGAAGGAATCACTCGATCGGGTTCAGTTAACAGCCATCGATCGATCGCTCGGGTTCAGTAACGCGTAGCCTGCAGTGCAATCGCTCGGGTTCAGTTAGAGCCCGACGCCTCGCTCGGGTTCAGTTAGAGCCAACGCCTCGCACACACGCGCATACGTGTACGAGAGAAACGCGCATCGCTCGGCCCCCGGCCTCCCACCGTAACCGGGAACTCCCCGAAATTTTCCTCCCCCTCGCTTCTACCACGGTTTTTTCCATCATGGACGGCCCAAAGAATGTCATGCAGCTGCATCTCCGGCCCGCCCAGGACGAAAAGCCCATTTTCTGTCATGGTTTTTTGTCATAGAAGTAGGAGCCCACCACATGTATGATGATACCGGGTTTTGTCACAATTATCGTCATAGAAGTGTCATATGTATGACAGAAAAAAAATTCGTTCAGCCCAAAATGTCACGGATGTGTCTTTTTTTTGTAGTGGAGGAAGGATTGGCTCGACCTCTACTTCGACCGAAAGTAGTTTAGCTTGGTTTAAATTTATGTTTTATGTTCGGTTATGCAAAACTATCTATGTTTATGTTTGAATGCATGCTACTTTCGGTTGAACCTGCTTTGAACTTGATCAAATTGAAGTTTACAACCTTAAGTTTAGGGGATCGACTAGAAAAGGCCAAAAATTGCTGGAGTATATATATATATATATATATATATATATATATATATATATATATATATATATCCACTAAGGGTTTTAGTCCTTTAACTTTTTAAGGATCACCTGGAGATGTCCTTATGACTTGTTTATTTCAGTTCTTCACAATGTTATGCTCTATATGTGCAACTATTTGCCGTGCAGTTCAATTTCATCACTAAAAGTTTCAACAATACCACTATGAATTACGATATTTGGTTGCTGTTAAGGATATTGCAGGTAACATGCCTTTTCGTTTTCAATTTTTGTTTAGCAACATGCATTGTACTGAATGACTAAATATGCAATCCCAGGCTACATAGCAACAAGGAAGAGTGTTACCTTGATGTTCTGATGATGTCTAGATATACATGTAATAAAATCTTATATAATGGGATGGGTGGAGTGTTGTACTACATCATTTTTCAATTGTTGTTTAGCTTCTAATATTAACTTGGTGCTTTTAGGTACATATATCATTGCCAAAGATCCACACTTCAACCCTGTCTGCGTATGGGGCAATGAGATATTCATGAACCAGCATCAAGTGAGGAAACTGATAAAGATTGTTATTAAAATGGGTCAAAAGATGTTAATCTAACTATTTGTTTACACTTTATGCAAGACAACAGTGTACTGCAGGATGGTAAGTAAGAACCCTGTAGCCTTCTTTTTACTGCCCGTAATGAGTTGTGTTAGATGACAATATCTGAATCTTTTTCCTTTTGTAGTGGATCCTGAAGCAGTTTACTCAAGATTACCTCTCAAACTACATGATTGGCGGCCAGCCATCACAAGGGGTTGGACTAGAGTCCTGCATGCCTTCTGCATCCAGGAGAGCAGAATAGGGCCATTCCGCTTCACCTTGTTCAGCAACTGGAATGTTTGTCGCCTCTTTCTTTACCATCTGTAATAGTACAAGTATAGAAACCTGGTACATCATTCTTTATTTGGTGCTTATGTAATTCTTAAACAAATGTACCTGTGAATCGAATAATGCATTGGTTGTTTGAACCTAATGGATATGAATAAAGCTATAGCCTACTTTCAATTTTAAATTAGGTACAATTTTAAATAGCAGCAATTAAATTAAGGTGAAATTACATTGTGCAGGTCATTACGGCACACACGGCTGGTAAAACACAAACGTTTGTGGTATACACCATAATCCGAGACGGTTCACAGAGAGGAAACCTGTGCAAGCATGCACAGTTGCCGTTTGCAAACCGTGTGTGATGTGAGACACTACGGGATAACTAAATGTGTGTGATTGTCTACCTATCGTACACTGTTTATAATCATGAACTGTTTGTGACGTGCCAGGCATCATAAAACTCCCGTGCCTAGAATCTACCTAGAAAACTCTCGTGCCTGTAATCTGCCTGGTTTTAGGCAAAACCACAAAACTCGGACTGCGATGGCAATGCGAGCACAAACGAGTAGCAAGGATGAAGCGTTTGGGATATTCGAGATACGGGAAATGGTTATATAGGGACAACTGTATGCATCAAGCACTACTGTAGGATGTTGCTAACGCGACACTACGATCAGAGACCCTTAGAGAAACTATGTGTGATGCAATAATCGCAAACGGTGGTGTATGAAAACCGTCAGAAATGATGCAAAACGCTTGCGACGAATGATACATCAAACACGGTTCAGATTATAGTTGCGTGTGCGATGAGGGGCATATAGTTGATCTGTATGAACTGTTTGCGATGAGACAGAACAACAAAAACGGGCAGCCAAATCAAGGGGTGTGCGATATACGACATACAGTTCACTCCGATGAACCATTTCCGATGCTTGAGGTGAACACAAACGATTCGGCGTAACAAGATGTGTGTGATACCCGGCAAACAGGTCGGTAATCAGAATTCTGTGCGATCATTATAGACAGCCCATACGGTATTTTTTTTGTGAATTGTGTGCTCGTCAGGGCACACAGTTCAACAAACCAACCTGTTGGCGATAATGTAGAAGATCTCTGTCGAATACATATTACTAACCGTCTGTGATGACATTGACAGGATAAACAGAGATATATACAGTCTGCTTAATTTAGTCCTTCTTCTTCTTGTTGTTCTTGTTGGATGGCCCCGTGACATCGTCTTGGCGAGGACGCTTCTTGCCGCTGACCGTTGGCTTTTCATCACCGCCGCCGTCGTCATCGTCGTTGCTGTCATCGTCGGCGTCCTCCTTGTTCGACCATTCCTCCTCCTCATCATCGTCGTCCTCTTCTTCGTCCTCTGACGGCTCCTCGTCTGTCTGGTTGTCGTCTGACGACTCCGGAGGCGGCGTCCCTTCCATGAACCTGATATAATCGAGGTCTGGGCTCGACGCCGGACTCATGGAAGACGAGCGAGATGATTCTGATGTTGACCTACCATTGGGCGCCAGACTGCTGGCCGAACTGTCGTCCTCGCTATCGCTCGACATGGCTGCAGAGTATGTGCCAGTGTGTAGCGCGGCCTGCCGGGGACGATGAAGATGGTGGACACTTAAGCGGGGTATGCAGAGAAGAGGAACTGCCAATTGAAGCGGGGATTGAAGCGGGGTTGCCGTATTATCTAACCGCTGGTATAATCAACCGTAGTTATTTGTACCTAGTCGCTCCAAATTCCCGGGGTTGCGCAGGACTCCTATTGGCTATTTGGCTGGTTTCCTTTTTCAGGACAAAAACAAGGAACGAGTTTTGGGATTATGCACCGGTACCGGTACGAACGGAGTAGCACAGTTGGCAAGCAATACATTGAGCTCTTCTTATTGATAAAGCCAGTAATAATCAAACTAGAAAGGAAAAGAAAAAAGACAAAAAAATCTGCACGAATCTTCGCGTAACATCAATGGCATATATAAGACCTAGATGTGCATTACTTAGAGCACATCTAGATGTGCTTTAGAAATACTGTCAAACAAAACCCCTAATCATCATTACAAACAGCGCATAGAACATGGCTAATGCGACAACCACAACTACACATGTTAGTTCCTTCTTGTCTCTTGCTTTCATTTGTTGCCTGTGATTGATTCTTTCTTGCTTCATCGTACTGATTGTACATTCCAGATCAGCCAGTTTCTTCTTCAGCTTTACGTTATCTTCTGCGAGCTTGGTGATAACACTCCGGGCCCTGCCATGCCGTTCTTCATCCAGCCAGTTAACAAAGGCACAAGCCTCATATCCCTGCCAATGTTAAATAGTATTCTGGATGAGTGGTGGCATTAACTAAAGTAAAATGATGAACTTAATTAGCACTAACCTCTAAGGGGCAACTGAGAAACCGCCTGCCAATGTCGAATCCCTCCGTGCATACACGTCGAGCGGGAGTGTGCCCGTGCACACAACTCAGCTTTTGGTACTTCTCGGTGGCACAAAACTCGGAGTCGAACTCGTGTTGCGGGAGTCTGGAGTCAAGCTCCGGATCCGGCGGCAGATCGCTTTCCTGGGGGGGGGTCATTCAGGACGGATTCAGCAAGGAGCCATACTTTGGACATGGTAAAAAATATCGGGATAGATTGGAACCTGACAGGATGATTCGGGTCCGTAGTACACCTGCCTTTTGATGACCTTAGGCAAGTGCTCGGCGGCGACCGCCGTCGTGGCGGCGATACGAGCAGGAGCAGCCGCACCGAAACCATCAGCACCACTCGTCCGCATTCCCCCAATGTCAGCGCCATGCGAGGGAATTTGGAAGCTATGTAGGGATTTGGGGGAAATGGGGAAACTGTGGAGATAAGCTAACGGTCGAGAACTACTAATGGCACTATATATATGTTGTATATGGCAGATTCTTTGTACATGTCGTTTGTGTTAGGTATTACAACATCACACACGATTTCCGCACCAAACCGTGTGAGAAGACAACGTAGGTTAGACATGGTTGCCGTTACATAACTGTATGTGATGTACTACCCTGTCCATATAATTGAGTTACGGTGAGATACCGTGTAAACAGCCGCTCCACGGATATCCGTAAAAAAATAGTCGCTCTGCATATAGAGATGGCGGCGGCGGCCTAAGCAGCGGCTACCAGAGAAGAGGTCAATCCTCGGTCGGTGGGTGGTGGTGGCATCATAGGAGGTCAATCCTCGTTCTGCGGCGGGAGATAGGAGGAGCTCAACCATCGAGGTCGGCGGCGGCATGATTCGAGCACATCCATCGTGGTCGATGGCGGGATAGTGGAGGTCGAACTTTAGGCGGCGGCCGCACTAAGCTTTGCTCCTCGACCCTGCTGTCTCGGCGTGCCGCCGCATCGCGGTTGTCTGTCTGCAGGGTGGAGATCGTCGCGCGGCTAATTAATTAAGGTATTCTTTTCGTGAGTGGCTAAATTTAGTTATTCAATTCCTAAGTGTAGTGTTGTACTAGTACTCTGCGTGTAAATTGACTGGCCATTAATTTTTGTCATAGCACGTCTGGATAACAACATGGAGCGCCCTCAGTAATTATTAAAATAAAACCTTGTGATTTATGCACGCATCTTTGGACAGCAGTTAATCCGTGTATTAATGTTGTTGTTTTGTTTTTAATTACCACTCGTGTGGTGCAGATGGAACGATCTCGATGGATGAAGAATCGGAAAACCGCACATTTTATCAGTGGCGTGACAGAGTTCATGAATTTGGCTGAAAGTACAAAGAGGAGAATTGGTGATGCGGATTACATCCTGTGCCCATGTACTGATTGTGCCAATACAGAGTCACATGAAGTTGCAGATGTCCAGAAGCACTTAGTCTCTAGGGGATTCATGGATGGATATACACGTTGGACCAGACACGGTGAAGAGGAGGTCATGGATGAAGATACCCGGGGCAGCGAGATGCCAAACCCCGATCAGTGTCACATGGATGTTGAATCTAACATCGGGGCAGAGGCGTCAAGCTACCAATGGAACACCAGAAAGCCAAAACGCCCACTGGAAAACCAAGACGTCGACGCAGATGACGACAATCTTGATATGCCAGATTTTGCTGCTATGATTGAAGATTTTGAGGCCCAGATAAGCATATGATTGGGTACAAGGATCTGCCAACCATTGATGCGGAATCCAAGAAAGAATTGTATCCAGGTTGCAAAAAGAAATATTCCAGGTTGAGTGCCATCCTGGTGCTTCTAAGATTTAAAGCAGCAAAGGGCTTCACAGAGATGTTAGGTCTTTTGAAAGAAATTTTTCCAGAAGATAATGTGCTCCCCAGGAGCACGAATGAAGCGAAGAAAATTGTTTGCCCATAGGAACTTGAAGTACAGAAGATACACGCTTGTGTGAATGATTGTATATTGTACCATGATGAGTACAAAGATTTTTGTGCATGTCCCACATGTAAGCATGCACGATACAAGCGCAGGAGAGCAAAGGACAAGTACAAATTGGACGACGAGATCAAGACAAGAGTCCCGTTCAAGGTTGTTTGGTACTTGCCAAGGTTGAGGCGTTTGTTTGCAAACCCTAGAGAGGCAAAGAGGTTGTGGTGGCATCATGATGAGCGAATTGCGGATAGGTATATGAGGCACCCGAAAGATGGGGCTCGGTGGGAATTAATCGACAAAAAGTTTGAAAATTTTGCCAAGGATCCTAGAAGTATAAGGCTCGGGGAGTGTACTGACGGGATGAATCCTTTTGGCGATATGAGCACCAATCACATCACATGGCCGATGCTTCTGTGCATATATAACCTAGCTCCTTGGTTGTGTATGAAGAAAAAATACATTATGATGTCAATGATTATCCAAGGCCCAAAGCAACCTGGAAATGACATCGACATTTACTTTCAGCTACTGGTAGAAGAACTGCTGACGGTGTGGATAGATGCGCCTGCTGTAAAATGTTATGATGCTTACAGAAAGGAGATTTTCGATCTACATGCCATGCTGGTGCACACCATTCAAGAATGCCGGCATTAGGCAACACATCGGGGCAGAAAACAAGGGGAGAAGTAGGGTGTGTCACATGCATGGATAGGACAGCTAGCAGAAGACTTCCCAACTCGCACAGAACAGTGTATTTGCATCATCGTAGGTTCTTACGGAAAAATCAGCCATACCGAAAGATGAAAGCTGAATTTGATGGTACGGCAGAGGCAGCTGCATCCCCAAGACCCTATGAAGGGGTGGTGGTCCATAACATGGCTAAAAAAATAATGTTGTGCTTGGCAAGAACCACCCTTTGACGGTGAAACTAACACCCAAGGATCAAGTATTTAAGAAGAAATCGGTGTTCTGGAAATTACCTCACTGGGAGATTCTACGTGTACGTCACTGCATCGATGTCATGCATGTAGAGAAGAACGTATGTGAAAGCATCCTTGGTACTCTGTTCAAGATTAAAGGTAAAAGAAAGGATGGTGACGGTTCACGGCTCGATATGCTTGCTGATCAATCACAATGCAAGAGTGAAGCAGAAGATGATGACAAATTCATCAAAGCTCGCCAGAGTTACAATTTCAGTACAAAAGAAGCAACGTAGTTCTTCACCTATTTGTTGTCAGTTAAGACACCCTCTTCCTACTCCGCAAACATCAAAAGTCTCGTGGATGTGAGCTCAGGTAAAATGAAGTTGGGACACATGAAGTCACATGATTGCCACGTAATGTTGACACAAATCCTCCCGGTGGCCATCAGGAATCTGATGGACAAAGATATCTATGATTTCTTCAACCAACTATGGCAAAAAGTTGTAGATCCTGAAGAGTTGGATCATATGCAAGATGATATTGCAAGAATATTGTCCAACCAAGAGATGTTTTTCCCACCGTCATTCTTTGATATCATGGTCCATCTCACTGTGCACCTTGTCGACGAGATAAAGTATTGTGGTCCTGTGTTTCTTCGCAACATGTATCCCTTCGAGCAGTTCATGGGAATCCTGAAGCGCTTTTGTCGGAACCGAAACCATCCAGAGGCAAGCATCCTACAAGGTTATACCATGGAGGAGGTGGTTGAGTTTTGCACCGAATACATGAAACAAATACCTATAGGTTTGCCCCTCTCTCGCCACGAGGGAAGGCTGAAAGGTAAGCCAGTCCTTACTGGCACACAAATGGCTGCACCCGGAGAATTGGTAGAGAAAGCCCATTTGACAGTACTGCTTAACAGCCCAGTTCTCATCGCTTATGCCGAAGAACACTTGGCGGAGATACGCCAAAGATTCTTACCAATGGTGCCTTCATCAGAGGTGGAGATGAAGGAGCAGACTAAGAACTACGCCAAATGGTTGAAGAATCGTTTGACACAGGGATCCATCGATGACATTGCTACGTGGTTGGCACAAAAGCCATCACCTACGGTGCTGACGTACCAAGCATATGACATAAATGGATACACGTTCTACACTGAGGAACGTGATAAGAAGACCTCGTATCAGAACAGCTCTGTTCAAATAGAATGCATGACTGTAAATGAAGCTGATAAAAGGGTATACTATGGAACCATCAAAGAGATTTGGGAGCTTGACTATGTGAAAGTTAAGGTGGCTTTATTCAGGTGCGCATGGATCCCTCTTGGTCAGGTAAGGATTGATGAGTATAGGAAGACCTGTGTTAACAGGACAACGATGGCATATCACGCGGACCCATTCATTCTTGCCAGCGATGCTACCCAGATTTTCTTTGTGGAAGACCCCTTGCATAAGAACGGCCATTTAGCGATGCATGGGAAGAGAAGGGTACTGGGTGTCGACGATGTTGCCGATCAGGACGAGTACGATGAATTTGATGAGTTGCCAGCCAAGGGATCACGCACCAATGCAACAGAGAAGAAGTTTAAAATCATCAAAAACCCCAAGTTCATTCGAGGTCAACTTAATGATCCCAGTTCCCCCATGTACATGGGAATTAAGCTGTAAGACTAGTCTTTATGCCTACCCTGCAACTTAATTCGTTCAATTTAGAACTGTCGGGTGTACTGAATTTGTGAGTAATGCTTGGTTTTCTGTTGGTGTAAGAACCATTAATATGTTGACCTTGACATGCTGTCAGCTCAGGCAATGAATATGAACCATTTTTTGTTAATATTATTATTATTATTATATCATAGAGGTAACACACTCAATCGATCTCACTACAGTATGTGTGAACAAAAATATGCAATCTAGTTTCCGAATAGCACACGGTTCGTTGATGAAAGCCGTGTGCCGACCAAACCCCGCCACCACCCCGCCCACGATCTGAGTCGTGCTTTCTGATTGGCCAGAACCCAAACCCCATGGATCGTACGTCTGCACCGTTGGATGCTCCCAGGTCGAACGACGATCCTCATCCCTTTCGATAGCACATGCAGTTCCGGTTGTAATTTTATTTTTATGCACAAAATGCATGTTCATATCAAAAAATGTCTTAAATATAGCTAACGATACCTGAAATGCGCCAGAAAATCAAACCCGTGGTATAATGGTGATTGCGTATCGTGGAAATTTTTATGAGGCCAAACGATGAAGTCACCGGCCACAGGAGTTTGAATTGACACGTCTCCTTTTGGAAAACCATGATCCTTCATGTGAGATGCTCCGGTTTGGAAGGAGCGGTCATCAAAACTTGTGCCAAACTTTACCAATTTTTTTCCACGGGGTCGTGACACCACGCCACATGCACACATCGATTTTGATGATGTCCGAACTCCATCTGAATTTTCTGTAATTAAAATACCAACTAGGCCTACGCCAGTGGCCGCACCTCACGGCCGAAATGTTTGAAACTTCTCCCCGCTTCTCGAACAAACGGATGAAAACTCACAAAGTGACGCACAAATGATCTGTACACCTTTGCTAGGCTGATAGTAAGGGGGTATCATAGCTAGTATCATGCATGCCAACTAGGCAATTTTGATGAGCTGTCATAGAATTAATTAAATGAAGAAAGAGAGGGTTAAGTATCATATCATGAAACCGTATCATAATAAATGTTATACTACTATATGTGTCATGCATGACAATATAAATAAAGTACTACATATGATACTAGCTACTCTATGATACTATGCATTATTAGAGCAAGTAAGTACACAATAGAGTGACATAAGACTAGGGATGTAAACGGATCGGATCAGATCAGATAATGCCTTTACCATATCCTTTACCACATTTTTTTGTCGGATTCAGAGCGGATTGGATAATGACCGGATGCGGATTCGAATACGGATTATATCAGACTACGGATTCGGAGCGGAAGCGGAGCGGATTCGGACCGAAAGAGGATAAAAAATCTATGTACATCTTGTCCATAATATATATCATGATCTATGCAAAGAAGAACAATATATAAGTAACCAATCAATTTTTATTGAGCAATGAAGTTAATAACTTACACGCTGCACCAAGCAAGACATTAGCCATCATAGGTTCATAGTGTTCTTGGTTCATAACAGAATATGTTATATACTATGTAAGTGAGCTTGTACAGTATGTGTTCTTAAGTCTATTGGCTGCTCTTGTACGTACATTTTATGTGTACAGTCGTACGGTGGTGCTATTAGGTTTAGGGTTATATGATATTTATGTGTGGTGATTCTAATCAGTGGTCTAATTGGGTCGTTGGGCTTGTCGATTGGACCAAATTTATCGGATAATCCTATTTGATAATACCGGATAATCCGCAAAAAATACCGAATAATTCACATCCATCGGATATTATCGATACCATATCTGCTACCATATTCGTCGGATATCCGGTTAACAATTATCCGTATCCGCATCCGTATCCGTCGGATTTGTGAAAGTGCATACCATATCCTTAAAAATGGATGCGGATGCGGATTCGGAACGGAAATTATCCGTACCATTTACATCCCTACATAAGACTAGCCACAATGGGTAGTAACATAGAATGTTACTAGTCTATGCTACTACCTCTATAGTGGGGAGTAACATATGTGTAGTAACATGCAACACTTCATTTATTAGGCTATAGACTCATCTTGCCTTGAGATGTGTGATGTTACTCAGACTAGCCACAATGGGTAGTAACATAGACTAGTAACATGCCCATGTGTTACACTAGTCTATGTTACTACCTCTATAGTGGGGAGTAACATATATATGTGGTAACATGCAACACTTCATTTATTAGGCTATAGACATATCTTGCCTTGATATGTACATGTGATGTTACTCATACTACTAGTAACTAGCTATGTTACTACTTTCCTCTCTTTCTTCATTTATTGCTTGCCACATCATCTACTTTATCTAGATATGTATGATGTTACTACCTATGTTACTCCCATTGTGGGTAGTCTCATACTATAGTGAGACTATACCCGCAGTGGGAGTAACATAGGTAGTAACATCACACATATCCACTTTCCTCCATTTCTTCATTTATTGCTTGCCGCATCATCTATTTTATCTAGATATGTGTGATGTTACTACCTATGTTACTCCCACTATGGGTAGTCTGGCTATAAGGAATAGAATAATATATATGTGCTTATTAGTTCAAGGAAAGAGAAGAGAAGCGGGCTCTTGGTTAGTAGAGCCAGCTGCAACAGGAGACCCAAGACACTTTGTGAGGATGTAAGGTGGGCCAACTATTGATAAACTAGTACGTATATAAAACTTATTATTGTACATACCCGCTAAGAGGTTGGCTGTATATGACATGTCAACTTCTTATAGCGACCCTTGGATGTATTATTAACCATGCTCTTAGTGAGGTAGCTAGTATATCACAGACGACTAGCTAGTATCAGACTAGCCACAGTGGGAGTAACTTCAGCAATAACACCGACTCCAACTCAGCAAACTTGCTTATGTGGCAATAAGTTAATGAGGAGAGAGATAGTTTCAGTAACTTAGATAGTTATTGTAGCATCACATGTCCCAATGCAATATGAGTCTATAACCTAAGAAATGAAGATTTGCATGACACTACACCTATGTTACTACCCACTATGAAGGTAGTAACATATATAGTCTAGGGATATGTGTATGTTACCAGTGTACTACTCTCCGTTGTGGCTAGCTAGTCTCATACTCCCTCCTTTCCGGTTTAGCTAGGCTGGTTGTAATGGTATTATCATAAGCGGTATCATGCATGCCAACTAGACTTTCTGGATGATGTGGCACACAAGAGAGGATGTGGTATCATATCATGATACCGTGTCATATTAAATGTTATACTACTACTTTGTGTGATTAGTAAGGCAACCTAAGATGTTAACTTATGATACTATGCATTATAGAAGTAGCTAGTATCCTAGCTACACTATCATATATATGCATGATACTACTAGTATATATATGATACTCCCCATTACAACTAGCCTTATATGGCTCAATTCAAAAATCTCACCAACTAAGGTATATGGTGAGTGGTGGAATACCTTTTGTAGTTTGCAAGAACACCCAATTAATGCTTTTGTTTTCCTCAAAAATTTATGTTTTCCAATGTATTAATTGCAATACATGCATGCATATATAAAGTACATGCATTGGTCAACTTTCTCTTAATACTTGCATGCAATGATTTAATGCACCTTGGAATCTGGACATGTGATGGGGAACAACCAAATTGAGCCTTATAAAATGGAAAAACTAAAATTCTGAGATAAGCCTATAAACCGGAAAGGAGGGAGTATATATGCATGATACTAGTATATGATCGGCAATACCTCCGTAATGCGCGCATGCATAGTATCATGAGTTAGTATCTTAGGTTCCTTATTAATTACCATGCATGACACAAAGTAGTACAACATTTAATATGATACGGTATCGTGATATGATACCACACACCCTCTCTTTCATCATTTAACTGTGTGCCACATCATCCAAAAAGTCTAGTTGGCATGCATCATACCGCTTGATACTACCATATTATGACCAGCCTTATTAGGGTGGCCATAGTGGGGGTATCATAGCCGGTATCATGCACCCGGGAATAGAAAATATGATGATGTGGCAAATAAGCAGTAACATAGGTAGATACCGTAACATATATATATATATATAATAAATGCTATACTACTTTGTGTCATGCATGGCCATAAATACGGTCATCTATGATATATAATCCCTCCGTAAACTAATATAGGAGCGTTTAGGTCACTATTTAGTAATCTAAACGCTCTTATATTAGTTTATAGAGGGAGCTAGTACTACTCTATGATACTATATATGCACTATGAAGGTACGTATGTAGTATCATATGCATGATACTATATATATAGTACTATATGATACTCCCTATATAAGGCTGGCCATAGTGATGGTATCATAGCCGGCGATGTCATGCACTCGGAAATAGAAAGTATATATGCTGATGTGGCAAAGAATTAAATATATATAAAGAGGGTTAGAGTAACACATAGTAGGTAGATACTGTATCATGTTAAATGCGATGCTAATTTGTGTCATGCATGGCAATAAATATGATCTATATATATATGATATACTATACTCTATGTATTATACTATGCGCTATAATTAATTAAAGGTAGTATCATATGTATTGGATATTCATGATACTAGTATATGACACTCTCCACTATACTCATGATTTCTTACCGTGGAAATAAATTGGAGGCGAAACGATGAACTCATGTTTTCACTCGAACAAAAATATGGGTAATGTAAATGTTTTCAAAGAGCACACGGTTCACTCACGAAAGCCGTGTGTCCACTAAACCGTGGCCGATGCACCCCCCCCCCACCCCTCTGCCACGCGCGCGATCTGAGTCGTGCGTCCTGATTGGCCAGAACCCAAACCCCACGGATCGTACGTCTGCACCGTTGGATTCTCCTTGATCAAACGGCGGTCCTCATCCCTTTTGACAACACATGTACATGTTTTCAAATAGCCCCTCCCCAAAAAATGTTTTCAAATAGCACACGGTTCACACACGAAAGCCGTGTGCCTACCAAACCGTGGCCGATGCCCCCCGCCTCGCTGCGCGTGCGATTTGAGTCATGCGTTCTGATTGGCCAGAACCCAAACCCCACGAATCGTACGTCTGCACCGTTGATTGCTCCCGGATCGAACGACAATCCTCATCCCTTTCGACAGGAAATGCAGTCCGGCTAGGAATTGATTTATATGCAAACATGCACGGTAAATGCCAAAAAAATTCTTACATAGAGCACACGAGACCTGAAATGCACCAGCAAATCAAACCCGTGGTAAAATTGTGATTGGTTTACGTGCGAAAAATTTAGATGAGAAACGATGAACTCACGTCTTCATTTCAAAATTAGTACGTCTTCATTTCAAACGAAATTATTCTGTTTGTGCACATGAGCGCTTAGAGGCAACCGTTTGCATAGGCCTTTCCGCGCGCGTGGCGACCGGGGATATTTTTCACCCTTTTCACCTAGGCCGCCAACACCCCCCCACCGTCCGCCCGCGTTTCACTCAACTAGTCCATCCAATCTCCTTCACCAGCTCCCCCCTCCCCCAGATCCATAGCAGAACCCTCTCTGGCGCCGTCGTGCTCACCCCGGCCATGTGCCCACTCTTTGGCGTCAAGCCTACCTCCACTGCCGTTCCCAACACGCGGCGGCCCGCGCCTCGCCGTCTTCGTTTGCTCGCCAGCCACCCTCGAGCATATCGATGCAGTAACCCTCGCCTCTCCTGTGGTCCGGCCGGGTTTGCATTAATAAGCCTGTTAGTTACTGCTCTCCATCGCGGTGAGGCATATTTCCTCGCAATCCCTCTTCCAATTTCGTTCTGTATGTTCCCAAATTGGCTATAAAATAACGGAGAGCGTATATATGTTCATTATCTACCTTCCTTGCTACATATAAGCTGTATTTGTTCCAATAAGTTACTGCCTATTTACAGATCGCGGACGCCCGAGTCACACAAACTTAACAAATTAGCCGTACATTTTCTAAATTATTGCATGGCATGTTTAGAAAACTTGATACCAAGTTGTTAGTTTTATGCTTATCCTCCTGTCTTGAGTTTCGCATGTGTTCTCTGTAGATGCCGAGTAGCAGCGACATCACTCATTCAGGCCATGTATCTTCATCTGATTCGGACAACCCTAGGTCTTCGGCAGATTGTGAGGGATCAAGTAGTCTTGAACGGGATAGAGCTGAAGCAATTACCCTTCCGGTCAGGACACGGAGGAATGCTCCAAGTAATCCCACACACCAGCCTAAAGGTGTATATGAAGTAACCGAGATTGATTTGAAGTCCTGGGCTCCAACTAAACCAGATAAAGCATGCGTGAGGTTCAGGAGTGTCTGTGGATTTGTTGGCAGGGCAAGGCTCAACATTAATGTGCCGCGGTTTCGAAAGGCTGACACAGAAACACGGCGAAGGATAGTCCGGGAGATCATGGATCACTTCAACGTTCCAGAGTAGTGGAGAATGCAGGTGGAACACGCTGCACTAAAGAAGGCTAGGGATGCTTGGAGAAACTGGAAGCACGTGTTGTACAAGAAGTACTTGAGTGAAGGCAAGGACCCAATCCCCACATATCCCCAAATTACAAAGGCAGACTGGGCAGAATTCAAAAGGGTCAGGGCAACTCCAGAGTTTGCTGCGAAGAGTTTCAAGCAATTGGAACTTCAAAAGAAGAACATACACCCCCACCGTATGGGTGTGGCAGGATACTATGACATGAAACTGATATGGGAACAGGAGGACAAAGGAGCAGTAGCGGAGGCTGGGAGTCCAGCCTTTAGTGAAATCAAGGGCGAACGCGCCAGAGACTACTTGCGGGCACGTGCAAAGAGGCGTGATGACGGAACTTATTACTTTGAAAACGCACGTGACGCCAAACTGTATGAAGTGATGGTAGAGGCTTCCAAGATCCCTGGAAGGTTCTACAGGAACTCAGGGCCATGTGACATTATGTCCATTGCTCTGGACACAAAAGAGCCCCTGGCCGTGCAAGGGGTATAGGTGTTAATGTCCCGCACAAGAGGGCTTTCACACTCAGCAAAGAAGAGAGGCTCAGCATGAAAAAAGCGAGGAGTGAAATGAAGCAGAATGCATTGTTTGAAAAGTTGAAGAAGGAGATTTATCCGGTTGTTCGAAAGGATGTTGAGGAGTCAATGATGATGATGCAGAAGACTCTAAAACTGACAGATAGCCAGCAGATGGGGGGAGGCGGGCATGGATGATGCTGCTTATTGTGTGACAACACTGCACAAGAGTAGCTGTGCATCAACTGACCCCAGCGACACTAAGACTGCAGCTGCTCGTGATGATGCTATATCTGATCTATCTGGAATGAAAGACAGACTGAAGGGCGTGCTTACACATTATGAAGGTACATTAAAATGTGCACAGCCTGAGTTTGCCCACCCTTCTTCGAAGATGTCCTCTTCTTGGACAATGTGCCATTGAAGCCGGGCTGTGTGAAGTGCTACGTGACTGAAGTAAAGCCTGGATTCAATGAATTTTCCCTGAAGAATGTCCTAGGAGACTTCGATGAGCAAAGGACCTTGGGATAAACATTGTTACATCACATCCAGTGGCCACGAAAGGAAATAGAGTTCATCGATGAGATTCCTGAAGCCCCGCCAAGAGCAACTACTGTCGCCCCTCAACTGGTGACGCTCTCCTTGCCAGAGCAGCTCTCACGGGCTGATGCATCAACCTGTGATCAGCCGGACCGACTTTGTGGCGTACAGGCCATGTCATCCTCCGCCCCAAATCAGCCAATGGCAAGGCCTACAACTGCTGATGATGCACCACCGGTCTAGATGCCGATCGCTGAAGCAGCGGGGGGAGACCCAGCTGCAGCACATGCTCAGTAGACCAACCTAGTGGAACAGACTGCTAAGCAGTTTGATGCTTCGGAATCGCCTGCTAAGCAGTCTGTAGGTCCAGAACCGACTGCTCATCAGTCCGTCGGTCCGCAGGCACGTGATCAGCATACCAATGCGTCAGCACTTCCTGCTTAGCAAACCAACGCGTTGGCACAGCCTCCTCAGCACACCGACAAGTTGGCACCACCTGCGCAGAAACACGACATAGCTTCAACGCATGGTCAGCAGTTCGATGCCTCTGCTCCTACAGCCTAGCAGTCCGTCACTGCAGCACCGCCAGCTCAGCGGTCCGACATAGATAAACAGTCTGCTAAAAAGTCCGTCCAAACTTCACCGTCTGCTCGGCAGTCTACCGTGCAGGCAACCAGACGTTCTGCCAGAAATGCTTCAAGTACCAAGAAGGAAGTGGCCAAAAAGGCTACACCCACGACCACGAGGAAGCGCAGCGGGAAAGTGAAGAGGAAAGAGAACGATTGCCTCTTACTTAAAGCACTCATCGCCCAGAGCCAAATTAATAGCAGCTTGTTTGAATCGGGGAGTAATATTATTTCTGACGCCATGGATGATGAAGAAGTAGAATTGTTGCTTGCTAAAAGAAAAGCAGACGTACTTGAAGCACGCAATTACGTCCATGGTCAGCCATTTCTTGTTGGCAAATACTTTGATGAATGCAGCTCCAGTTGCCGCGAGTTACATGAATATTGCATGGATCAAATGTAAGAAGGTCATCACCATTTGCTAGTCCACTACAACAGAGATCATTTCCGACACGATGCTGGTTCCATCATTGTGAGTTTCGAGGACTTACTTCTCTTCTTCAACTTCAACGTGCTCGATGCCACTCTTATTAGATGCGTGATTTTGTAAGTACTTAACAAACTATGATCAACTTCTCCATCCAAGGCTGTAAATGATAAACAACTAACTGCATTTTATCCCTCTCAGGGGATTGAACGCGCAGAGAAGACAAAGTGAGAGTGTGTATTTCATAGATCCTGCATTAGCAAATGGCACAACATTACATGAAAAGGACCGACGGGACTAGGCTATTAACACGGTCGTCCGTATCTTCGAAAACACGTCCCATGCAGAATCATTTCTCTGGCCATATCATGAAGGGTAAGTCAAGTAAACAACCACGCATACACTGATTGTCTTTCAGATTTCGACATCATTCGTAAGTTCATGGCTTTCTTAATATGTAGCAATCACTGGATATTGGTATTCATTGTTCCAAACAAGAGCACAGTTTACTACATCGATTCTCTTAGAGAGTCAACAAACGCCCAGGATCTGACGCACCTTCAACAATTCTTGGATAGGTATTGAATTCTATGATGTTGAAATTAATTTGCATTCATATCTGGGATGATAAAAAGACTCACAAGCCTAAGAGCAATTCCTTCCTTCCCTATCATTAATTAAGGACTGGCTTGCTTCGAGAGAAAGGAAATCTGAATTCCATAGTCGTCTTCCTCATGAGCTAGAACAACTAAAGGTGTAGGTTGGAAACATACTTTTTCCGTTGGATTGTGCTCCAGAGAATGGAATAGTAACACACGCTCCCGAGAGGCGGCATTAGTTTATGGTTCAAAAGCACGGGATACCCATATCCCAGGACCATACAAACCCGTTACGTGAAATGCCCCAAAGCCAAAGCAAGCCACCCCTGCAAGAAATAAATGAATTCCAAAGATCTTGGGCAAATCCAAAATAATTGATGTTGTGAAAATTCATCATCATTTGCAGTGTGCTCCCATTGTGGGAAACTAAAACAGGGAACCTGTTCAAGAGGAAATTACCTCTGCAGCACGAGATCGTTTCTCCGGTAACACACCGAAATCCATTATTTTCGGAAAATTTATCCAACAGTCTGCAAATACTTTTCCTTATGCTAGTCAAATGTTCAAGCTTCTAAATAAACCTCTTTCTATTTTGTCCAAAGAAAAAATAATACATCTAACACCGGTTAGGTTGTTCCTAACAAGACAAATACATGACTAATTTTGTACAAAAAAATTTAGTGTCCTCAGCAAGAAGCAGGGACCAACCTTTGTGGATACTATGTTTGCAGACACATGATCTCCATCTGCAAATATGCTGATAGTTGTGACGATCCTCGCGAATTAGTACCAGTAAGCCTATCTTAATTAATATCTTCTACTCCACTCATATGACACATTCTGATCTTAAAAATACTGCAACTCATCTTAAAACCGAGGACCCCTGAACCGCTCCCGGCTGGTGAATTGCTGATGGTTCGGAGATTTACCAATGACTTCTTCCTGGATCACTACATCAATCCCACTGGTGATAATGAAGATTTCAGCATGTGTTCTCGTGAAACATTGAGTAAGAGTTAGCCGCTAAACATATAACGCATGGATCCATTGTTTTCCATCTGATGAGGTTTTCGTATTTCGTACACTATGATTAATTATGTAATGCATATATGTGTGGACAAATCATTGGAATTTAGCTACCATATGTTCAATTGCAATTGTTGCGAAATCTGATGAATGTTCTTCCTGTGGACACTATTTGTTCAATTGAATATTATGGCGAATTTGCTTTTTGCGTGCCGATTCAAAATGGGATATTTATGTTTATTTGTTCAATTGAATATTGTGGCGACTTTGCTTTTTGCATGCCGATTCAAAATGGGATATTTTTGTTTTAACCTGGCAATTGCTCCGCACACGGTTCAACTAAATGAGTGTGTGCGATCCACATCGGAAAGCATATGTCAATCGTATTGGAACCGTTGGTGATACACAGCAGATCGCAAACGATTCGCAGCGCTACTACGTGTGCGTAGGTTCTCCAGAACCGTTTGTGATATCGCGTTATCGCACACGAGAACTGGGAGTAAACCGTGCCCAATGCAAAATACAATCCCAGTCGTATTTTTTTCAGGAAACGTGTGTGATCCCAAACGAAAAGCACACGTCACTCTTGCGGCAACCGTCGATGATACCTAACAAATCACAAACGGTCTGCATCACTTGTATGTGTGCGAAGGGGCTCCTGAACCGTTTGTGATAGAACATTGTCGCAGACAGTAATTGTTGGAAAACGTGTGCGATAGAGTCTAGCATGGCAGACGGGTTACGCAGAAAACTCGTGTGCGATAGGGCACAAATCACACACAGTTCATATGTTGGCCCGTGTGCCTTACATACTGTTTCCCAAACGGTTCGTTACGACAGACCGTATGGTTTCACTGCGTCATTAGAAACGCTTAATCACCGATACCACACGTGCGAAAGAATTTAGTGTGTGCTGCATCGCACACGATTACATTTTGGAAGGCCTCTGGATCACTGTTCCATATCAATAATCTAGATTACACAGTAATAATTCTGACACCCATGGAGCCTTGGGGCTGATCATGTTTTGCTCGTGGAAGAGGCTTAGTCAACGGGTCTGCAACATTCAGATCCGTATGTATCTTGCAAATTTCTATGTCTCCCACCTAGACTAAATCCCGGATGGAATTGAAGCGTCTCTTGATGTGCTTGGTTCTCTTGTGAAATCTGGATTCCTTCGCCAAGGCAATTGCACCAGTATTGTCACAAAAGATTTTCATTGGACCCGATGCACTAGGTATGAAACCTAGGTCGGATATGAACTCCTTCATCCGGACTCCTTCATTTGCTGCTTCCGAAGCAGCTATGTATTCCGCTTCACACGTAGATCCCGCCACGACGCTTTGTTTAGAACTGCACCAACTGACAGCTCCACCGTTCAATGTAAACACGTATCCGATTTGCGATTTAGAATCGTCCGGATCAGTGTCAAAGCTTGCATCAACGTGACCATTTACGATGAGATTTTGTCACCTCCATAAATGAGAAACATATCCTTAGTCCTTTTCAGGTATTTCAGGATGTTCTTGACCGCTGTCCAGTGATCCACCCCTGGATTACTTCGGTACCTCCCTGCTAAACTTATAGCAAGGCACACATCAGGTCTGGTACACAGCATTGCATACATGATAGAGCCTATGCTGAAGCATAGGGAACACCTTTCATCTTCTCTCTATCTTCTGCAGTGGTCGGGCATTGAGTCATACTCAACTTCACACCTGGTAACACAGGCAAGAACCCTTTCTTTGCTTGATCCATTTTGAACTTCTTCAAAACTTTGTCAAGGTATGTGCTTTGTGAAAGTCCAATTAAGCGTCTTGATCTATCTCTATAGATCTTGATGCCCAATATATACGCAGCTTCACCGAGGTCTTTCATTGAAAAACTCTTATTCAAGTATCCCTTTCTGCTATTCAGAAATTCTATATCATTAACAATCAATAATATGTCATCCACATATAATATTAGAAATGCTACAGAGCTCCCACTCACTTTCTTGTAAATACTGGCTTCTCCAAAAGTCTGTACAAAACAAAATGCTTTGATCACACTATCAAAGCGTTTATTCCAACTCCGAGAGGCTTGCACCAGTCCATAAATAGATCGCTAGAGCTTGCACAGTTTCTTAGCTCCCTTTGGATCGACAAAACCTTCCGGTTGCATCATATACAACTCTTCTTCCAGAAATCCATTCAGGAATGCAGTTTTGACATCCATTTGCCAAATTTCATAATCATAAAATGCGGCAATTGCTAACATGATCGGACAGACTTAAGCATCGCTACGGGTGAGAAGGTCTCATCGTAGTCAGTCCCTTGAACTTGTCGAAAACCTTTTGCAACAAGTCGAGCTTTATAGACAGTAACATTACCGTCAGCGTCAGTCTTCTTCTTGAAGATCCATTTATTCTCAATTGCTTGCCGGTCATTGGGCAAGTCAACCAAAGTCCACACTTTGTTCTCATACATGGATCCCATCTCAGATTTCATGGCCTCAAGCCATTTTGCGGAATCTGGGCTCACCATCGCTTCTTCATAGTTCGTAGGTTCGTCATGGTCTAGTAGCATAACCTCCAGAACAGGATTACCGTACCACTCTGGTGCGAATCTTACTCTGGTTGACCTACGAGGTTCAGTAACAACTTGATCTGAAGTTCCATGATCATCATCACTAACTTCCTCACTAATTGGTGTAGGCGTCACAGAAACCGGTTTCTGTGATGAACTACTTTCCAATAAGGGAGCAGGTAAAATTATCTCATCAAGTTCTACTTTCCTCCCACTCACTTCTTTCGAGAGAAACTCCTTCTCCAGAAAGATTCCGAATTTAGCAACAAAAGTCTTGCCTTCGGATCTGTGATAGAAGGTGTACCCAACAATCTCCTTTGGGTACCTATGAAGACACATTTCTCCGATTTGGGTTCGAGCTTATCAGGTTGAAGCTTTTTCACATAAGCATCGCAGCCCCAAACTTTAAGAAACGACAACTTTGGTTTCTTGCCAAACCACAGTTCATAAGGCGTCGTCTCAACGGATTTTAATGGTGCCCTATTTAACGTGAATGCGGCCGTCTCTAAAGCATAACCCCAAAATGATAGCGGTAAATCAGTAAGAGACATCATAGATCACACCATATCTAGTAGAGTACGATTACGACGTTCGGACACACCATTACGCTGTGGTGTTCCGGGTGGCGTGAGTTGCGAAACTATTTCGCATTGTTTCAAATGAAGACCAAACTCATAACTCAAATATTCTCCTCCACGATCAGATCGTAGAAACTTTGTTTTCTTGTTACGATGATTTTCAACTTCACTCTGAAATTCTTTGAACTTTTCAAATGTTTCAGACTTATGTTTCATTAAGTAGATATATCCATATCTGCTTAAATCATCCGTGAAGGTGAGCAAATAACGATATCCGCCACGAGCCTCAACATTCATCGGACCACATACATCTGTATGTATGATTTCCAACAAATCTGTTGCTCTCTCCATAGTTCCGGAGAACGGCGTTTTAGTCATCTTGCCCATGAGGCACGGTTCGCAAGTACCAAGTGATTCATAATCAAGTGGTTCCAAAAGTCCATCATTATGGAGTTTCTTCATGCGCTTTACACCGATATGACCTAAACGGCAGTGCCACAAATAAGTTGCACTATCATTATAAACTCTGCATCTTTTGGCTTCAATATTATGAATATGTGTATCACTACTATCGAGATTCAACAAAAATAAACCACTCTTCAAGGGTGCATGACCATAAAAGATATTACTCATATAAACAGAACAACCATTATTCTCTTATTTAAATGAATAACCGTCTCGCATCAAACAAGATCCAGATATAATGTTCATGCTTAACGCTGGCACCAAATAACAATTATTTAGGTCTAAAACTAATCCCGAAGGTAGATGTAGAGTTGCGTGCCGACCGCGATCACATCGACTTTGGAACCATTTCCCACGCGCATCGTCACCTCGTCCTTAGCCAATCTTCGCTTAATACGTAGCCCCTGTTTCGAGTTGCAAATATTAGCAACAGAACCAGTATCAAATACCCAGGTGCTACTGCGAGCATTAGTAAGGTACACATCAATAACATGTATATCACATATACCTTTGTTCACCTTGCCATCATTCTTATCCGCCAAATACTTGGGGCAGTTCCGCTTCCAGTGACCAGTCTGCTTGCAATAGAAGCACTCAGTCTCAGGCTTAGGTCCAGACTTGGGTTTCTTCTCCTGAACAGCAACTTGCTTGCTGTTCTTTTTGAAGTTCCCCTTCTTCTTCCCTTTGCCCTTTTTCTTGAAACTGGTGGTCTTATTGACCATCAACACTTGATGCTCCTTTTTGATTTCTACCTCCGCAGCCTTTAGCATTGCGAAGAGCTCGGGAATCGTCTTATCCATCCCTTGCATGTTATAGTTTATCACGAAGCTCTTATAGCTTGGTGGCAGTGATTGGAGAATTCTGTCAATGACGCTATCATCCGGAAGATTAACTCCTAGTTGAATCAAGTGATTATTATACCCAGACATTTTGAGTATATGCTCACTGACAGAACTATTCTCCTCCATCTTGCAGCTGTAGAACTTATTGGAGACTTCATATCTCTCAATCCGGGCATTTGCTTGAAATATTAACTTCAACTCCTGGAACATCTCATATGCTCAATGACGTTCAAAACGTCGTTGAAGTCCCGGTTCTAAGACGTAAAGCATGGCACATTGAACTATCGAGTAGTCATCAGCTTTGCTCGGCCAGACGTTCTTAACGTCGTGAGTTGCATCAGCAGCAGGCCTGGCACCCAGCGGTGCTTCCAGGACGTAATTCTTCTGTGCAGCAATGAGGATAATCCTCAAGTTACGGACCCAGTCCGTGTAATTGCTACCATCATCTTTCAACTTTGCTTTCTCAAGGAACGCATTAAAATTCAACGAAACAACAGCACAGGCCATCTATCTACAATCAACATAGACAAGCAAGATACTACCAGGTACTAAGTTCATGATAAATTTAAGTTCAATTAATCATATTACTTCAGAACGCCCACTTAGATAGACATCCCTCTAATCCTCTAAGTGATCACGTGATCCATATCAACTAAACCATGTCCGATCATCACGTGAGATGGATTAGTTTCAACAATGAACATCACTATGTTGATCATATCTACTATATGATTCACGCTCGACCTTTCGGTCTCCGTGTTCTGAGGCCATATCTGTTATATGCTAGGCTCGTCAAGCTTAACCTGAGTATTCCGCGTGTGCAACTGTTTTGCACCCGTTGTATTTGAACGTAGAGCTTATCACACCCGATCATCACGTGGTGTCTCAGCACGAAGAACTTTCGCAACGGTGCATACTCAGGGAGAACACTTATACTTTGATAATTTAGTGAGGGATCATCTTATAATGCTACCATCAATCAAAGCAAGATAAGATGCATAAAAGATAAACATCACATGCAATCAATATAAGTGATATGATATGGCCATCATCATCTTGTGCTTGTGATCTCCATCTCCGAAGCACCGTCATGATCACCATCGTCACCGGCGCGACACCTTGATCTTCATCGTAGCATCGTTGTCGTCTCGCCAATCTTATGCTTCTACGACTATCGCTACCGCTTAGTGATAAAGTAAAGCATTACAGGGCGATTTGCATTGCATACAATAAAGCGACAACCATATGGCTCCTGCCAGTTGCCGATAACTCGGTTATAAAACATGATCATCTCATACAATAAAATTTAGCATCATGTCTTGACCATATCACATCACAACATGCCCTGCAAAAACAAGTTAGACGTCCTCTACTTTGTTCTTGCAAATTTTACGTGGCTGCTACGGGCTTAGCAAGAACCGTTCTTACCTACGCATCAAAACAACAACGATAGTTTGTCAAGTTGGTGCTGTTTTAACCTTCGCAAGGACCGGGCGTAGCCACACTCGGTTCAACTAAAGTTGGAGAAACTGACACCCGCCAGCCACCTATGTGCAAAGCACGTCGGTAGAACCAGTCTCGCGTAAGCATACGCGTAATGTCGGTCCGGGCCGCTTCATCCAACAATACCGCCGAACCAAAGTATGACATGCTGGTAAGCAGTATGACTTATATCGCCCACAACTCACTTGTGTTCTACTCGTGCATATAACATCAACGCATAAAACCTCGCTCGGATGCCACTGTTGGGGAACGTAGTAATTTCAAAAAAATTCCAACGCACACGCAAGATCATGGTGATGCATAGCAACGAGAGGGGAGAGTGTTGTCTACGTACCCTCGTAGACCGAAAGCGGAAGCGTTAGCACAACGCGGTTGATGTAGTCGTACGTCTGCACGATCCGACCGATCAAGTACCGAACGCACGGCACCTCCGAGTTCAGCACACGTTCAGCCCGATGACGTCCCTCGAACTCCGATCCAGCCGAGTGTTGAGGGAGAGCTTCGTCAGCACGACGGTGTGGTGACGATGATGATGTTCTACCGATGCGGGGCTTCGCCTAAGCACCGCTACAGTATTATCGAGGTGGGCTATGATGGAGGGGGGCACCGCACACGGCTAAAAGATCAAACGATCAATTGTTGTGTTTCTAAGGTGCCCCCCTGCCCCCGTATATAAAGGAGCAAGGGGGGAGGTGCGGCCGGCCAGGAGGGGCGCGCCAGGTGGAGTCCTACTCCCACCGGGAGTAGGACTCCCTCCCTTTTCCTACTTGGATTAGGAGTGGAGGGGGAAAGAGGAGGGAGAGAGGAAGGAAAGGGGGGCGCCGCCCCCCTCTCCTTGTCCTATTCAGACTAGGGGGAGGGGCGCGCAGCCCTGCCCTGACCGCCTCTCTTCTTCTCCACAAAGGCCCACTATGGCCCATTAAGCCCCCGGGGGGTTCCGGTAACCCCTCGGTACTCCGGTAAAATCCCGATTTCACCCGGAACACTTTCGATATCCAAATATAGGCTTCCAATATATCAATCTTCATGTCTCGGCCATTTCGAGACTCCTCGTCATGTCCGTGATCATATCCGGGACTCCGAACAACCTTCGGTACATCAAAACATATAAACTCATAATATAACTGTCATCGAAACGTTAAGCGTGCGGACCCTATGGGTTCGAGAACTATGTAGACATGACCGAGACACGTCTCCGGTCAATAACCAATAGCGGAACCTGGATGCTCATATTGGCTCCCACATATTCTACGAAGATCTTTATCGGTCAGACCGCATAACAACATACGTTGTTCCTTTTGTCATCGGTATGTTACTTGCCCGAGATTCGATCGTCGGTATCTCAATACCTAGTTCAATCTCGTTACCGGCAAGTCTCTTTACTCGTTCTGTAATACATCATCCCGCAACTAACTCATTAGTTGCAATGCTTGCAAGGCTTAAGTGATGTGCATTACCGAGTGGGCCCAGAGATACCTCTCCGACAATCGGAGTGACAAATCCTAATCTCGAAATACGCCAACCCAACAAGTACCTTCGGAGACACCTGTAGAGCACCTTTATAATCACTCAATTACGTTGTGACGTTTGGTAGCACACAAAGTGTTCCTCCGGTAAACAGGAGTTGCATAATCTCATAGTCATAGGAACATGTATAAGTCATGAAGAAAGCAATAACAACATACTAAACGATCGAGTGCTAAGCTAACGGAATGGGTCAAGTCAATCACATCATTCTCCTAATGATGTGACCCCGTTAATCAAATGACAACCCATGTCAACGGCTAGGAAACATAACCATCTTTGATTAACGAGCTAGTCAAGTAGAGGCATACTAATGACACTCTGTTTGTCTATGTATTCACACAAGTATTACGTTTCCGATTAATACAATTCTAGCATGAATAGTAAACATTTATCATGATATAAGGAAATAGTAACTTTATTATTGCCTCTAGGGCATATTTCCTTCATCGCTGCGTCCCCCAACAATGATGATGAGGCCATCTGCGACGCCATCCGCCGCTCCTACACATCCGCAAAGACAGACGCACGCCAACATCACCGTAAAAATACGGCGGTGCTCCACATGGGGCTCGAGGAGTCCCGGTGATTGGCAATGAAGAGGGTAGCGACGAAGGGAGTCGTATGGCTTCCGGCGAAGGAATCATCATCTTGTCCTCCTCCTCTTCCCCGTCGGGCGATACAACGGACGGCGATGTGCCACCCGCCACCGACGCCTACGACGAGGACAGTCGCTGCTCCCGAGACCCCAAGAGGAAGCGTCCCGCTAGGAAGAGGTGAAATCTGGCTGCCCTATCTCTTAGTTTTAATAAGTATCTAAATTAGTTAGGTGATGAATTCCGGCAGGCCTTTTGAATCAGATTGTGTTAATTTTTTAATGTCATATCTATGTCGGATTGTCATGTTTATATGTTATCTGTGTCGTATTGCTATATATTAGTTTGCGTTGGGAGTACGTCATTTGCATGTTTTTTTAAGGATTTAAGGTAGGACATATGAGGTGTGTGGATATGAAGTGAGAGAAACGCGGTTTGCCCAGTCACCCTAGCGGACGCGCAGGTATATAGGGTCCCAAATTATGTGATCACTATATGCTCTTACACACCATCAACAGTATTCCCGTGAAAGCAAGTATGCTAGGCCGTTGATGGCACTACCCTCCGTGTATGTTTATTAGTCTTATCGTGGTTAAATTTGATCACATATTTAACTAGCAAAGTGTTAGTGCATCTCAGGGCCGCCACGGCGGAGGAGCGGCCTACGCCGGTGCCTATGTCTGTGTTCCGGCAGGCGTAGGAGAAACAACGGTACAACCCGTTCCTCCAATCGACTGCGAGCGCGCGAGTGAGGAGGCCGTGGCGGGCATGGCCGGACGAACCACAACTTCGGTGCAGAGCAGCGTGCGATCTACGAGCCTGCCCGTGCTCAAGCCGCCACTCGCCAGGAAGCGGTCGCCGCAGAGGCGCATCACGGACGAGGACACCACCAGTTGCACCTCCTACGCGCCACCGACAAACTTTCGTGCGGTTCGGTAGGAGTGGGACGACGACAACGCGGCACCAACATTTCCATCGTGGACCTCACGCCCACCGGTGACGGACAAGGCACAAACTTCTCCGAGGATGAGTAGGGCATGGGAGGCAGGGGCCTTGTGTCTTGTGTGGGCCAGTCCGTCTACCTTATTCTACTCTCCCTCGCCGGAGAACGCAACTTCATTTCATCGGTCTTATCATTGATGCCCATGGAGACGGCAGATGGAGGAGAACAAGGGCTTGGACGCTGGCCGCCGCCTTAGGATAGGTTTAGGGCCGGGACTTTTTTTCTTTCTTTCTAAATGTTTGAAATGTAATGAAAATTCGTCGTGTTTGCATAAATTTCGTCCGGTTAGTTTAATTAATTATTGAAATGTATGCTGACAGCGTTGGATGACAGTCTCAGACATCAATGTCGGTGAACTGGTCCCTGTTAGCGGACAGACGCGGGAGAAAATTGGCGGTTTAACGTTGGCAATGCCCTAATAAAACTGTTGCTATTTGTTTATACTTGAGCTCAGCGAATGTTTCCAACACGTGCTAGAGCCACCGGCCATGAGCAGTAAAGACAAATAACAAAAGGTTACAATGGTGTGCAGTGAGCAAGTCACATGAGCATCAAGATCCAGTGGCCTCACGATGATAAGAACACAGAATTACAGAGCGATGCGCGGTGAAAAGCTGTTTACGGGTGACTTTTACTCGTAATCACTACCTAATCCGCGCACAGTAGATCAAATCAAACGCGCTATTCACACCCGTGTCCCCGCCTGGCTACCTAACGGGCAGGGCTACCAGCTCAGTGAGTGACCACACTGACCAAGCCAGAGTGAAGTGGGCACTGAGCAGTGAGCACAGGGCGGGTGCTTGCCGAAGCAGAGCGAGGAAGGAGCAATGGGGGTCCGCTCGGCGGCCACGAAGCTGCACATCCCCCCGACCCACTCCGCCGCCCGGCGCTCCTTCTTCCTGCCCCTCGCCGCCGTCGCCCTCCTCTGCTCCGCCTCCTACCTCCTGGGCGCCTGGCACCACGGCGGCGGCTTCTCCCCTTCCTCCCCCTCCCGCTCCGTCACCATTGCCACCGACATCTCCTGCACCACCACCACCCTCACCCCCTCCACCACCACCACCACCACCACCACCGCTCAGTCCCTCGACTTCTCCGCGCACCACGCGGCGGCGGTCGACGCCGTGGCGGCCAGGGCCGCGTCCTCCGCGTCCTCGGCGCCGCGGAGGTACCCGGCGTGCCCGGCCGAGTACTCGGAGTACACGCCGTGCGAGGACGTGAAGCGGTCGCTGCGGTACCCGCGGGACCGGCTGGTGTACCGGGAGCGGCACTGCCCCTCGGGGCGCGAGCGGCTGCGGTGCCTGGTGCCGGCGCCGGCCGGGTACCGCAACCCGTTCCCGTGGCCGGCCAGCCGCGACGTCGCCTGGTTCGCCAACGTGCCGCACAAGGAGCTCACCGTGGAGAAGGCGGTGCAGAACTGGATCCGCGTGGACGGGGACAAGCTCCGGTTCCCCGGCGGCGGGACCATGTTCCCGCACGGCGCCGACGCCTACATCGACGACATTGGGAAGCTCATCCCGCTCCACGACGGCTCCATCCGCACCGCGCTCGACACCGGCTGCGGGGTAAGTTACCAAGCTTCTTAATCTTAATTAGCTCTGATTGCTTAACTAGGTTTAGAACGGATTGCTTGCTCGAATCCGGCTTAGTTCTTGTGGTAGTATTACTACATCTGGAGTAGTGAGAAATGGAAACGCGAACATTTCTTGCTCAACCGAGGTCAAACAGGTCTGTCAGATACTCTCAGATAGTAGCAGTCCTAGAGAATGTTGAAAACATATTACATGGGGTGAATTAATTAGTAGTACTAATATCACATTTGTTCAATTTTTCAATATTTGAATCGGCGATTTTCACCTAAAGCTGCGAATTATGCAACTATGAACTACAACTAGTACTAGTACAAGATGGTAACAAATTTGGCTTGTAAAGTTTTTTCCCTCCACTGAAACAGCACGAGTGGACTGTAAAATCTGCTTGTCACTTGACTGCTGAGTTCTCAGCTGTCACTCATTAAAAAAACTTGACCTGTCACTTTTCAGCTGGTGCCACGAAATTATTGACAAAAATATAGTGGCCTTTTTTCAACGAATGCACAGTAGCACAATTATGGCCACTGCCAGTCTGCACCTGTGACACCGTTCAAGTGTCGTCTATCTTTTCAGTAACGTTTACAGGGTAACTTTTCTTTGCGATCAAATGTACCGCCTTCACGTGCATTTGCTGATCCGCATAGGGCTGAATTTCAGTACCACTTGCCTGCACAAATGCCGACCTCCTATCTGAACCCAGAAGTAATTCCGTAGGAAGAAACTTTCCACTTTCGACCTCAGAACAAGCCAACCGTGGTGGTAGTACGTAGCATGGGAATGGCACGTAGTAGTGGTAGCATTTCTTTCTCTCTGATGCGTCGTGAGTGGCCCGTGCAGGTGGCGAGCTGGGGCGCGTACCTGCTCTCCCGGGACATCCTGGCCATGTCCTTCGCGCCGCGGGACTCGCACGAGGCGCAGGTGCAGTTCGCGCTGGAGCGCGGCGTCCCCGCCATGATCGGCGTCCTCGCCTCCAACCGCCTCACCTACCCAGCCCGCGCCTTCGACATGGCGCACTGCTCCCGCTGCCTCATCCCCTGGCACCTCTACGGTACGCCCACCTCATCTCTTCACCCAAACGCAATTCCATTCCACCCTAGTCACTCAGGCATATATACACATGCACTGTGAAAAATTGTGCAGATGGATTGTACCTGATCGAGGTCGACCGTGTCCTGCGCCCCGGCGGCTACTGGATCCTGTCCGGCCCGCCCATCAACTGGAAGAAGTACTGGAAGGGGTGGGAGAGGAGCAAGGAGGACCTCAACGCCGAGCAGGAGGCGATCGAGGCGGTCGCCCGGAGCCTCTGCTGGAAGAAGATCAAGGAGGCCGGCGACATCGCCGTCTGGCAGAAACCCGCCAACCACGCCGGCTGCAAGGCCTCCCGCAAGGCCGCCAAGTCCCCGCCCTTCTGCTCCAAGAAGAATGCCGACGCAGCATGGTAATTATCATAGCACCACATCCGAGTCATCAACATTTTGGTCAGTCAAATCAATGGCACACTTACCAGTTTCGTTGCTGTAATTGACCTCTCACGTTAGGTACGACAAGATGGAGGCCTGCGTGACGCCGCTGCCGGAGGTCTCGGACGCGAGCGAGGTGGCCGGCGGCGCGGTGAAGAAATGGCCGCAGAGGCTCACGGCCGTGCCGCCCAGGGTCTCCCGGGGCACGGTCAAGGGCGTGACGGCCAAGGCGTTCCAGCAGGACACGGAGCTGTGGAAGAAGCGGGTCCGCCACTACAAGGCGGTGATCAACCAGTTCGAGCAGAAAGGACGGTACCGGAACGTGCTCGACATGAACGCCCGCCTCGGCGGCTTCGCGGCGGCGCTGGCGAGTTACCCGCAGTGGGTCATGAACATGGTCCCGACCGTGGCCAACTCCAGCGCACTCGGGGTGGTCTACGAGCGCGGCCTCATCGGAAGCTACCAGGACTGGTTAGTCCTCTACCACAGGGCACGTCAACCGTACCACCACAAGGCCCTACCACAGTGATCACCAGCGGTGTGCCGGTGTCGGTGTCGGCGTCGTGGTCTGGCAACGGTTTCTGATCTCGTTGCATCCATTAATTCACTGCAGGTGCGAGGGCACGTCCACCTATCCGCGGACCTACGATCTCATCCACGCCGACTCGGTGTTCACTCTGTACAAGAACAGGTAACATACATACATAATCTGCATCAAAACTTCCCTGTAATTAACTTGCGTCAGTGTTCACCCTCTCTGACCGGCCGGCTTGCAATTCTGCAAGGTGTGAGATGGACACCATTCTGCTGGAGATGGACAGGGTCCTGAGGCCCGAGGGCACGGTGATCATCAGAGACGACGTGGACATGCTGGTGAAGGTCAAGAGCGTCGCCGACGGGATGAGGTGGGACAGCCAGATCGTCGACCACGAAGACGGCCCGCTCGTCCGGGAGAAGATCCTCCTGGTTGCCAAGACGTATTGGACTGCCAAGAACCAATAGCACCAGTGGAGTATAGCATCTATATAGTATTGCTCATAAGCACATCGCTCAGAAGATCTCAAAGTTGGATCGCCATTTGTTGTAGCTCCATGAACTGCTTATTTTATGCTCTTTATTTATGTCTTTATATAGGAAATTCGTCTCCAAGTAAGTTGTAAAACACAGCATAATTTGTATGTGTCACTTGATCGCTAAATTGCACAAAGTGATTAATAGAAGTACTGTTTGCGAGTTACTCCCTCTGTTTCAAAATATAAGATGTTTTTTGATACCATGACTGTCAAAAAACGTCTTATATTTTGATACGGGTGAGTATTTAAAATCCAGCTTGGCTACGTCTTCAGAAAAGTTAACCGATGAGCAACACCGGATTAAGGATTTATTCATAGCAGACCTAAGCTTTCAGATCTCGCAACTGTGTGAGGCTATATGCCATTTTTCTTCTTCAGATCTCGCAACTGTGCGAGGCTACATGCTTAGGATGCCCGACCGGCGACAAAATGGGGACCGTCTCAGAAGCGCTAGGGGGGACAATGGGGTCATGAATTGAATTGATAGACATATTGACAGGGCAGGAGGCCTCTCTAAAGTCTAAAGCGTCTGATCTGAAACTTTGCCATTGGTCCATACTGCATGCCCACATATTTTGGACAGTACGGAGGAGTGGCCAAACACTCGCAGCTAACAGTTGTAACAGCAAGGCCAACAGTTTCGCGGTACATGAACAGGTTAATTTGTTCGGTCCTGATTTGGACTGCTTTTACGGCCTGGCGATTGAAATTTTATTATCCTGGGCTGCTTTTCTTGGGCCCGTGGATCCTTGTTGAGTAGGCTGGCATGTTGTTGCAAGCCTGACCTCCCGATTCGGCCCATTTTGAATGTGAAAATCTTCACATTTTGAAAACCGGGTGATAGGGCAGGTGGGATTTTTCTTGTGGCGGCAAGAAGAAAAGTATTTGCATACAAAAAAAATCCACCTGCATAATGACTTAGTGGCTCGCAAAATGCTTATTTTCTTGTAGCTTTGGATGCCATCAGGGGAAGGACAAGCGCTGCCGGGGCCGCAATGAAGGCGATTAGGGCTCTTCACTCGTTAATTAAGACTTTGTAGGCCCCGAGAGCTGCATACGGGGCCGCGTCAAAGTTCCGTGTGAAGACCCTTGCCGGTTGGACTCAGATGGCTCCAACGGCTCCTGTACTGTCTGGCGACCTGGGCGGTCCGGGCGGCGATGGCGCGTGCGCCGCCGCTCCGTGCGGCCACGCCGCGGGCGCCATCGACGAGGGGGGCGAGTGGACAAAGGTCCGGCCGGTGACGGGGCAGATGCGCCTCTCGCCGTGCAAGGAGCTGGCTCCACGCCCAGATCGAGCTGGCGGCTGGTCGGGGAGCAGATTCCAGGCTCTGGCCGGAGAGAGCTCAAACGAGGAGACGGGGGAAAGCGATGCAGTGGTTGATGCGGAGCGTGGCAGGGCCCGTGCTCTGTTGGCGATTTCGTGGTGCAGGCGGAGGAGCTCGGGGGCTCCTTCAAGGCAGGGCGGTGGCCGCGGCCCCAGGCAGGCTGGGTCGATGCCCTGGCCGGTGCCACGGGCCGCTCCGACGGGGGCGGCCTTGTGTGGGCAGATGTGTACGGAGGCAGGCGACGGCCTTCTCCTTCATGCTAGTCCGGGGCAGCTCTAGCCGGCGGTGGCTCGGTCCGCGGTGGCGGCGGCACCGACAGTGCCACGGGATTCCGCGCCTAGGGTTGGGGAGGAGACGAACCCAGGGATGGTGGGCCAGGTCGGGCAAGTGGGCTGTAGCCCTGCGCCGGAGCCTGTGGCAGCCTTGGTGCAGTCGTCTTCGCCTGCTGAGAACCCATCATGCGCAAACACCGCTCAGGCCCAACTGGTTCAACAAGTGGTTCCCTAGCCCGGCCCAGGCCCGTTGGCGAGGCCATATAAGTGGTTGTGGCTGCGCCGGGGAACCCTAGACGCCACTCTAGGGTTTCCAGCCACCAGATCTGAGGTGCGGCGATTCGGCCGATCCTCCCGCACCCTCTTCCCCACCCACCCACCTCCACCCCTCGTGCGCTCCTTCGCCGAGGTGGTGGTGATGGGCTCCAAGGCAGATCGCCGGGCAGACAAGAGGGTCGTGGGATCTCAAGATCCGGTGGCGGAGAGGTCACGGGACCGCGAGCGGCGGGCGCAACCCACGGCGCAGGGGGCGGAGCGCGCCAGCGAGGAGGGAGGCTGGCGTCCACCGCCCACTTGGTGGCTCAAGGAATAGGAGCGGAAAAAGAAGGAGGAGGAGCACAAGAAGCGCGCCTCGAGCTCAAGCACAAGGTGTTGCCACTTCCCCATGGCGGCGACCGCGTCGGAGATCCCTTCGCGAAGAAGCAGAAGTACAAGACCTTGAGGGCGACGGCCTCCAAGCCGCCCCTCCCGCAGCAACCTACGGTGCCTTCTTCTCGGAGCCGTTCCCTGTCGAGGAGGCGGACGACCTGAAGTGCTTCAAGTGCACCCGCACCGGCCACTTCCAGAAAACCCGCACCTTCAAGCCGTTGTGTGTGGTGTGCACCCAGGAGGGCCACGCATCCGCACACGACCCCTCTCGCGGGAGACCCCTGCTGCTCCAAACCATGGGGCACGCCATCGCCGGGGAGGGGTTCTTCTGCCTGCAGTACGCTGAAGACTCGGGGCAGGAGCCGCAAGGCTTACTCGGGGCCAACGCGGTCGTTCTGTCTGCGGCTCGGGACACGCTCTCGAAGGCGATTCGGGAGGTGGAGCTGCCGCACCTGTTCGAGGGGTCCTGGGACTGGCAAGTTACCCAGCTTGACGGCGATTCTTTCTCGGTGGTGTTCCCGGACCCGACCATGTTGCGGATGGCAACGCGCAGCGGCAAGCTCTTCCTCTCCATCAACAACATCACGACTGACATCCACGACGCCGTTCTCGACGAGCCAAAGGGAGAGGCTATGCCTGAGGTTTGAGTCAACCTACGGGGGGTGCCGCCCAAGCAGCTGCGGACAGATCGGCTGATGGCGGCAACTATGATGCTCGGCAGGCCTCTTCTAGTCGATGAGGAGTTGCTAATCCGTCCGGGGCCGGTCCGCATGTGCTTCGCCTGCCATAACCCGTCCAAGCTGCGGGGCATGGTGCATATTTGGTTCAACGGAGCAGGCTACAACATCAAAGTGGAGCTGGAGCTCGACCTGCCCCGCCAGGGGGCCCCTGCCCTTCCCCTTCCTCCACCTCCCAACAATGGCAAGGGCTTAGATCAGGGCGACCAGGGGCGGGATGGGGACAAGGAACAAGATACAAGTATGGAGGACGATTCCATTGACACGACGGCTTGGGAAAAGCTTGGCATCTATGACAGGGGCACGGCGGCGGTTCCTCCTCGGCAGACTGCCCCTGCGGCTGAGGTGGCGCAGGTTGGGCTGTCCAACGGGCTAGAGGTGTCGATCCCCAACCAGTACGGCTCCAACCTGGGCTCGGTGACCTCACCACCGGTGCGTGCGGTGGACAAGGGGCTCGCGGACATGGAGGACTCGGACGTGCCGGTGGGCGCGCGCACCCCTCTGGTCCTGTCAACGGACACCTCGCAGCTCTCCCTGTCGCGCTCTCCGATGCAGGGTGGGCGCAGCAGCAGCAAGACCGGCTCGGTGAGGCAAGCTAAGAAGGCAGCAGTTCGCAAGGTGAGTGCCGAGGCGGTCCGGCTCGCGGAGCCGCTGGGAGCGCCAGCAACCCCTCGCCAGACGGTCATGGCGTTGGCGGCACCCATGGCCCCGCCTCTCATCGACCCTCTCCTTCAGGAGGCCATCAAGACGGCGCCCATCTCTAAGGCCAGGGGCTCCAAGGCGGTGCCGGCGGCACCGGTGAGGACCAGCTCTCGTCCCAAGGGCGCCAAGGGGAACATGCCATCTCTCCAACGCGCACAACTCCTCCAAGCACAGAAGAACATGGAGATCTCGGGTAACCCTCCCCCCCCCTCGTTTCATGGTTCTTGATTCCTTTTCTGATGATCACTTGAGCGAGGTTTTAGGGGACAATGGAGTGGACCCACTGGGTGCGGGAGGAACTGGCGAGTTGATCTCGCTGATCCGTGCCAAGGAATTGGCGCAAGCAGCGCTTGCGGTGGCGGCTACGAAGCACGCGGACCAGATGGCAACCGAGGCAGGGGCCTCGGATGCGCTCGTGGTCCGGCCCGAAGAGGATCCGACAATAGGGGTTGCCTCTCCTCCCTCGCCTTGTCGTGGCAAGGTGAGGCGCATGGCCAAGGTGATCACCTCTTGGGGTGTTCGGTTGCGAAATCGTATTATCTAGATGCGGGCTATGTTCTGGAATATCCGTGGCTTCGGACACGTGGGGCGACGCACCCAACTTAAGGATTACATCAGGGAAGAGGACGTCGACATAGTAGGGTTACAAGAAATGATCAAAGCAGAGTTTCGCCACCATGAATTACTTTAAGTAGACCCTCTGGAACGTTTCGCTTGGAACCACGTACCTGCGATAGGGCATTCGGGCGGCGTGCTATTAGGTTTTAACTTATCCATATACGAGGTGCTTTCCTGGGATGTCAGTTTCTTTTTCATCGCTGCGAATATTCACATTCGCGCATCCTTAAGGGAGCTAGTGGTCATCCAAGTCTACGGGCCCGTGGTTCACTCACGCTCGGCGGAGTTCTTGGGAGAACTCCAAGCCAAGGTGCTTGCGGTTTCCGTAGCCCTGATCCATGTGATGGTAGGGGGCGACTTCAATCTGATTCGCTCCGGAGCGGACAAAAACAATAATATCATCAACTGGCCTCGGGTGGCCATGTTTAACAACGCAATTGCATCCATGGCTCTCCAGGAAGTGGCTAGGTCTGGTGCCAGGTACACCTGGACGAACAAGCAGCTCGCCCTGGTGCGTTCAGTGCTGGATCGGGTGTTCGTGTCACCTGGTTGGGAGGTGCTATATCCTCTCTGCTCGCTCATCGCGGAAACTCGCATTGGGTCAGATCACGTACCCTTGGTCCTGTCCTCGGGGGAGGACGGATCCGGCGAAGCCCTCTTTCTTTTTTGAGATGGCCTGGTTCGAAATACCTGAATTTGATACCATTTTTAGGGAAAAATGGTTGCACAGTGTGCAACAAATAGGCCCACAACATGGTCCTATGGAGTTATGGAACGCGACAGGGGGCTGCCTCCGTGCTAGCCTCAAGGGCTGGGGCGCGAACCAAGGGCGCGACGACAAGCTACTCAGCGCGAGTAAAGTCGATGAGATCTCGCGGCTCGACGCCCATGCCGATGAGAGGTCCTTCTCAGAGCAAGAGTGAGCGCACCGTTACGCTCTGGAAGGACAAGTCGAAGCGTTGCTCCGTGCAGAGGAGGAATACTGGCGGCGCCGGGGCGGCCTCAAATGGACTCTAAAAGGGGACGCCAACACCAAGTACTTCCATGCCTATGCCAATGGAAGACGTCGGAAATGTGTGATCCTGCGGCTGCAATCAGAACAGGGGTTGTTGTTGCGCCAAGCGGACATAATGAGCCACATTTACGAGTCCTATATCCAATTGATGGGGGCTTGCGAGGACTAGAGGGCTGGCCTGCGCACGGATGTCTGGACGCCCTCTCAGATCATCCTAGATAGTGAGAACGCGGAGCTCGGACTAGCGTTCCTCCCCAAGGAGATCGATGACGCGCTCATGAGCATGAAGTCGGACACGGCGTCGGGCCCGGACGGGTGGCCGGTGGCAATGTTAAAACATTTTTGGCCATTGCTTAGAGGACCCATTTTTTAGTTGTGTAATGGCTTTATGCGAGGAACAGTAGACATCGCTAGACTCAACTATGGTGTTCTCTCGCTTATCCCCAAAGTAGCGGGGGCTAACAATATTCGCCAGTTTAGACCCATTCCGCTGATTAAAGTGCCGTTCAAGATCTGTTCCAAAGCGTGCACGACACGTCTCGTCCTGATCGCTCACCGCACGATTAGTCGAATGCAGTCAGCTTTCATTCGTGGCCGAAACATCCTGGAGGGTCCTTTAGCCCCGCAGGAAATAATCCACGAGCTCAAACGAACGAAGGAACCAACCATCTTGCTAAAACTGGACTTCGAAAAGGCATACGACCAGGTTAATTGGGATTTCCTTCGTCAAGTTCTCCTTAGCCGTGGCTTCTTGGATGTTTGGGTTCATCGAGTGATGCAGCTGGTCTCGGGAGGCGAGACAACAATCTCGGTCAATGGAGAAGTAGGGCACTTCTTTCGGAACAGGCGTGGGTTACGTCAGGGCGACCCAATGTCCCCGATCCTATTCAACTTCGTGGTCGATGCACTGGCGGCTATGTCGCGGAAAGCCATTGAGGCCAGTCACATAAAAGGTGTGGTTGGTCACCTCATCCCAGGGGGGGTCTCCCACCTACAGTATGCCGATGACACGTTATTGCTGTTCCAGCCGGACCTCCACAGCGTAGCGATGGTCAAAGCCCTTCTCCTTAGCTTCGAGCTCATGTCCAGGCTGAAGATCAACTTCGATAAATGTGAAGTTTTGTCCATGGGATTGGACTTATAGGAGGGTAGGCGCATCGCGGACATGCTCAACTGTAAAGTTGGGAAGTTCACCTTCACGTATTTAGGCCTACCTTTAGATACTAAACGCCTAACGATCGATGATTGGGCTCTGCTTTGCGCCAAGATAGGGGGAAGGGTGTGCCCTTGGCGATGCAAATTTCTCTCCGCCGCAGCGAGGCTAGTGCTCACGAACTCGAGCCTTTCCTCCCTACCTGTGTTTGCGATGGGTCTCTTTCTTCTTGCTGAAGGAGTCCACGCCAAAATGGACACGCCACGATCGCGTTTCTTTTGGGAAGGAACGGGCCCAAAGCGCAAATAACATGTTAAGTGGGCGACGGTCTGCCGGCCCAAGGCCTTGGGGGGCCTTGGGATCACTAACACCAGGATTTTAAACATTGCACTCATGTGCAAGTGGATCTGGAAGCTGTCGCAAGGGGCGACGGCCTTGTGGGTGGATCTCCTACGCGCAAAGTATTTCCCGAGTGGGAATTTTTTTGAAGGTGAAGCTAGGGGCTCACCTTTCTGGAATGACATCCAAGCCATCAAGCCGGACTTTGCCATGGGGGCAAAGTTTGCCATTGGAGATGGCCGCTCGACCCGGTTCTGGCTAGATTTTTGGGTTGGCTCCCAACCGCTCTGGTCGGAATACCAGGACCTGTACGCCATAGTTGTAGACCCGAACATGACAGTGGCCTCGGCTTTAGCCTCGCCCCCTCCCCAGCGGTCCACTTCCGCCGCGAGCTCAATAACCAAGAGCGGGTGAGTTACACATCGATGCTTGAACTGATTAGCTCGTCCACGCTGTCCACAGCGCCCGACTCGGTGACATGGGCGCTCACCGCGTTCGACAGATTTACAGTCAAATCGCTTTACCACAAGCTATGCCAAGGGACGGCCCAGCCAGTGGTGCCTTTGGAAGGCACGTATCCCTCTTAAAATCAAAGTGTTTATGTGGCAAATGTTCCGTAACAGATTACCTACGTCCGAAAATGTGGCAAAATGGCAGGGGACGACAACATGCACATGAGCGGTGTGCGGGGTTAATGAGGACGCAAACCACGTCTTTTTCCGATGCCCGCTAGCTAGGTTCGCTTGGAGCGCTGTTCGGACCGCGGCGGGAGTTCAGTGGGATCCGCGGTCCACCGGCGATTTAGTTGGCATTCTAGACTCGGTCCAGGGGAGCGGAAATCGTGTATTGTGGAGCTGTGTTGGGGCACTGTTTTGGGCTCTCTGGTTGACTAGGAACAAACTAGCCATTGAAGGAATTTTTCCGTCTCACCCGGCTAATGTTATCTACAAATGCAATCTGTTTCTACAGCAGTGGAGTCTGTTGACGAGGCGCAAGGATGTTGAGAGGATGGAGCAAGCTCAAGCCCGTCTTCACCAGGTGTATGTGATGGCTAGGGAGCCAGCTGCCACTTCTTAATGGAGTGGCCCCTTTTGGTATTTAGCGAGCCTGCGTGCCCAGTTTATGGCCTCCGTGCCTTGTAACTCTGCTTCGCGGTCTTCTGGCCTTGAACCCTATGACTTCCCCCGTGTGTGGCCTGAGGGCTTTTGTGTTTGTACGGTTTGGATCCTTGGTACGCTGCCTATGTTGTGGGCTTTATTAATTTAAAGCCGGACGCACCTAGCATCTTCGTTCTAAAAAAAAGGATGCGTACGTGGTTGCCGATTTGCCTTGCATTTCTGCCCGGTTCTCGACTGTAACTGCAAACTGAGGTTTTCAGTGTGTGTGGCGTCTGTTGTACTGTAAGATTTTGTGGCTTTATACTCCTACTCCTTCCGTCCCAAAATAAGTGTCTCAACTCTATTATAACACTTGTTTTGGGACGGAGGGAGTATATAACAACAGGCCTAAAAAAGACCATAGCATATGAAGCACCAGCAAGTTGAGACATTTTCATGAGTATATAACAACAGGCCTAAAAAAGAGCATAGCAAATAAGCACCAGCAAGTTGAGACATTTTCATGTTGCTTCAAGCTAGTGTCCATGCATTCGCATGTATCCGAGGTTTGCCTTGACCAGTTTATCGACAAAACCCAACTGCAATTCTTGTCAGGTCATTGCCTTTGGAAACATGGCACCTCTCAACTTGCACCTCGGTTGCTCTTTCAGAAAGGGAACGAGATGGGCCGCTGGCTGCTGCTACCTGCGAACGATGCCAGCCAATAAAACAGAATAAGAAAATTAGCCCGAAGTCCCTGAACCACCAACTTTCTGGCGGTTCATAAGCACGAACGCTGTCTGCACGTCTGTGCTAGGAGTCATAGGTGACAACTCGTGCAAACCAAGTATGGAGTGAGGGCCTCGCGACGCCGGCGAACCTCCTCGTCGTGCGCCCATGGCGTGCGTGGCACTACCGGAATAGGGATCCACTGCCGATTCAGATGCCAACCGTGAGGCGGGTTGATATCCGGATACTGCAGTGGCCGGCGGTACTGCCAGTGCCACCGCGCCTGGTGGACTGGTATATACAGACGCTGCCGCTCCAGTGGCGAGCCGCGGGAAGAGCTCGCACCGGGGGTCAGCTTCCCCCTCCCCTTGCCACTGAAAAACCCCATGGTGGTTTGGGCTTGCTAGGGTTCCCGGTCACCGGCGAGGGAGCACGGTGCAGCCAGATGTGGACGGGTGTTGGAAGTGGATGAGGCCGGCCATGCCGAACGCTTCCATTAAAAAGGACGGGCTCGCGGACCTTCCACACGCTGCTAGGCGAGCCCTGAGTTAGGTGCTGGCATTTAATAAGACGTGGGTGGTCGTTGGGCGGCCGACAAATGGGACCGCGGCGGATATCCAGGGGACGCGCGGTGCGTCCGCGTCGACGCATTTCAGGCACAATTTTGGGCTGGAAATGGGCCTGCGCGGACGCAATGCAGACGGATTTTAGAAATGGGTCGACGTGTTGGGCCGGCGTTTTTGTCCGCACCAACCAAAACAGATGTCGACAGATGAAATGGATTGCCCGGTTGGAGTTGCTCTTATAACACCAGGGGAAAGTCTTTGGCCTAAAAAAGAGCACAGCATGTGATGCACGAGCAAGTTGAGACATTTTCTTGTTGCTTCAAGCTAGTGTCCATGCATTCGCATGTATCCGAGGTTTGCCTTGACCAGTCTATCGACAAAACCGAACTGCAATTCTTGTCAGGTCATTGCCTTTGGAAACATAGGCACGTCACGTTGCTCTTTCAGAAAGGGAACGAGATGGGCTGCTGGCTGCTGCTACCTGCGAACGATGCCAGCCAATAAAACAGAATAAGAAAATTAGCCTGAAATCCCTGAACTATCAACTTTCTGGCGGTTCATAGGCACGAAAGTTGTCTGCAAGTCTGTGCTAGGAGTCATAGGTGACAACTCATGCAAACCAAGTACAGTATGTTCTAGGATTCTATGGTAGCTAGCAATCAGCATAATCTCTCCAAACTGCCAACTCGACAGTAGACAGTATAACATGGTTTGTCAAATCAGTTTTGGTAAGTCTGTCTCAGTCGACTGAGACTTATGTCTCAGTCAATGCTATCTTCCTTTAATTTTGCAAGGAGATTCCTAAAAAAACATTATTTTCAGTTTTTCTTTTCTTCTTACATATTAGATCACTTGACTGAGACTTGATTGACTGAGACCTAGCCACACCCTTGTCATATTCATGTGAGTTTAGTGCAGACTGGCATGTGGACAAGCTGTAACTTCATCGATGTATGCAAGGGCAAAGAACAATTTAGTTGCCAGGAATGGCAAGTGATAGTATTGCTACACTAACACCTCGTCCGTCTTGTCTTGTGTTTGGTTAGCAACATTTCTTTTGAGTAAATTCTGCCTTTTCACCCTTAGTTGTGATCTTGTGAGTAGTAGTGACTTTGTGACGGGGTTGTACCTACAATAAGAATTTTATTATTTTACCCAAGCTGACAGGGTGGACCCATGTGTCAATGATGATGGGTCAAAACGACTAGCTGGACAACTCATTCTTAGTATGACACATGGGCAATGTGGTGAGCTAGTCATCATTGGAATTTGACTGAATATGATCAAGCTTGACATCATTTTATATTACCTGTTTTTCGCGGGGAATTTTGTATTGCCTCTAACGAGTACGCATTGGAATTTTCCGCCCAAATGGATCTAATAGCTTCTTAGTTGGGTAAAGTAACAAAATGGAATAAAAATTATCACAGTGTCACAACTAAGGGTAACCCAGCAGGGCATCTCTCACACATCCAGGAAGTGGTTATGCTTTGGGAAAGGCTCGCTGACATCACTCTCGCGGACGGGGTTCGCGATTCAATTACTTGGAAGCTCTGTGTTGATGGTGTGTACTCTACGTCCTCGCCTTACAAGGCGTAATTTGAGGGTCTTACCATCTCGACCATGCTTGCAACCGTTTGGAAGGGTTCCCCCCCCCCCCACCCACCCACCCCCAAGTGCAAGTTCTTCGCCTGGTTGGTCTTACAACACAGGATTTGGACAGCCGATAGACTAAGCCGCCGTGGATGGCCAAACTGCGGTCTTTGCCCTCTTTGCAAGCAAGCTCCTGAGTCCGCTATGCACCTTCTAGCCCAATGCCGCTTCACGACCCGTATCTGGACCGAGATCGCCAACTGGCTTGGCCTCCTGGATTTCTCTACTTTGGCTTGGGCAAATGCCACCTCGGTGAGAGGTTGGTGGACTGATACAGTGAACAATACAAGACCGCACTGGAAGGCTCTCACTTCGCTGATGATGTTGGTATCTTGGGAGATTTGGAAGGAACGCAATGCGAGAGTTTTCCGCAACACCGCCGCACCCACCATGTTAATTGTCGGGAGGATTAAGGAAGAGGCCCATCTTTGGGCTCTAGCGGGTGCGAAATACTTGAGTAATGTAATGTCGCGAGAGTAGTTGTTTTCTTCCCCGCGTTGCGGGCATAAATGTAAACCTTCTTTCTTAATCAATGAAAATGACAAATCTTTTGCCTTGTTTCAAAAAAAGAAAACTATTGTCACGCGATCGTAGCTAGAGCATAAAAATGCAACTAATTTTGTAGGAAAAGTCATTGCACACGAATTTATGAAAACCCAACGCGGGTGCTTCATGTGAAATCATACGGACTTTATGGTCAAAACGATATAACCACTTTAAAGAATCCAATAAGACAGTCAAAAGATCTATGTCTGAAATGTGTTATGTTCGCCAAGCAAAAGGACAGAGAAGTACTTTTCAAGAAATAACAGTACATAGACGCAGTTTCACGTGTACGTACCTATCTTTATTCCACCTTTACCACCATTTGTCCCTTCCAATTTTATTCTCATACCCTGAGCAACATGCCAATTGTTTACTGCACGTTGAGTAACATATAACCTTCTCTAAGAAGCCTATATCAGACTGACCGGTGATCTTAGTGATCTTTGTGAGTGGGTTAACTTTTGGGTTTATGCTACGTGAGCTCAGTCAACAGTTAGCCACAACGCAGCACCATAGGCAAAAAGTTAAATAATTTATCTGTGTGCGGTCTATGTATGTTTGAACCCTGAGCGAATTTCTTGTGCTTCATCTGAGTGGGCTTCTTATGTAAAATTATGCACTTGTTGCTAGTGGCTAACTCATTTTTATGTATGCCCGGTTTCTGAGCTGAGATGTTGCACGCGTGATAAGCCTTCGGGTAGAGAACGGGGCATCGACCCGTTGGCTGGGCAGCTGGGGTAGCTGCCATCCCGTCAGCGTTCGAGCCTGAGCTCTAGCGCGTGGCGCTCACAGAGTATCTCCAATAAAAAAAGCCAACGAGAGTTAGAGCATCTACAGCTGGATGCCTCAAACCCGCCTCAAATGTCTGTGCGGACTGCCCGGTTACTGACCAGTCACAAAAAATCGATCCAGACGGGCGCCTCAAACGGGCCTCAAATGCCGGGCTGACCGGCACCCCTCATATCCAACCCAAATATGGGGTGGATATGGGGCGCTCGGGCGCGTCCGCCACGTCGGACCCGGCCCACGCTGGCCCACTCGACCCCACATATATTCCTCCCCATCCGCTTGCCGGACCAAACCCGAGCCACTTCACTCCACTCTGCTCCACTCCCCTCCGCCACCCAAGCTCTCGTTCGCCGATCTCCGGCCGTCTCCAGCACAGTGGGCAGCGGGTCCGAATCCTTCACCCAGGGCCGGTCCTGAGATTTCGGGGGTCCAGGGCGAAAGCTAGACTCAAATGCCCTTAACATAAACATAAAAGAAAATTGTACGAAATATGTTGAATTGTCAGCTAAATGAAATACACTATTATTTTATATATTACTATATTCTTTACAAATATGTTCCATTGTACAGAAGTAAAGTGTGTTAGTATTTAGTTGTGCGAAGCATCATAGTAAAAACAAATACCTCATCAGGACTAACAAATGATTTAAATACTCCTAATCACAGTCATGTTGTTATCATTCATGTTGATGTCAACACATGTATAGCCGTCGTCTTATCAACTGAGATTAGTAAATATCAGTAGGTCGCCAAACTCAAAATTCATAACCCAAACAATGTATAACGATAAACAATATCTATCTGCGACCAGTTGCAACAACAGGGAGGTAATACTGATGATCATTCATCAATTTATAATCAATCAAGAACCAACATGGTAAAATTTCAAAGAGCATATAGGCTACTTATATAAATAGAGATTAGAGACATACTTTCAATTCATTGCAACTGTAATCGCATCTTCACGGTGCGATCTCGCCTCTCGACGAGTCTGTGTGGTTGCGTGGGAGGCAGCGGCGAGGCTATCTCCGGCAACCCGCCTGGCCTCCTCCGACTCCAAACGGCGCCACGCAGGCACATGAAGCAAGCATCGTGCGGTTGCCGCAGGGGACGATCTAGATCACGTTTGGTTCTTCCATTTCTCTAGCATCTCAGCGTCCGTTCTTTTTCCAAAAATTGGGTGCACAATTGGCTCGTGGACTAGGGAAGGAACTCAGGAGCGATTTCCCCCATAACCACCCCCTAATTAACTGCGTGCAATAACTGCTATATTCCTCAAAAGTAGCGGTTAGCAGGAAGGAAATCAGGGAAAATGACGGATGCTCATTTGCAAACTACCCCCTTTGCCCGGTGAAAAATGTACATATGGAAATTTTAAGATAAATTATGGAGTGGAGCAAAAAATATATTGAAAATGTGCAAGCCACCATCTCTCTCCTCATTAATTACCCAACTCCTAATGAGCTAAGTGCATGTAGAAATTAAGAAGACCATGTGTACAATGTTGTTGGTCTTGATTACCGTGTGGTGAGAGAGAAAAACATTTTTTTCTACTTTAAAGTGCATTGGAAGATACGAGTACACTTTTTTGGTGGACAAATTTTAAAGTCAAATGCACACTCTTTACCAGACAGAGGGACTAGATAATACCCTTCTTTTTCTGAATCTGGCAGTAGATGATACCTAGGCGCTAGGCTCATAGAAAAGCATAACACATACCTAGGGGGCCCTCCAAACAGGGGGCCCGGAGCGGCCGCCCCGTTCGCGCCCCTTTAAGGCCGGGCCTGCCTTCACCTCCAGATCCGTCGACAACGAGCTCATCCCACGCGGCCCAGAGGGGGAGATGGCCATCTGGTTTGCGCTCCGACGCTCCCGGAAGGAGGCCCGTGTGAGGCAGCGTTCGGACTCCTTTTGTCGAGAATCTATTGAGTCCATTCAAATGGCGCATGGATCCGGCGCTAGGTGAGCCCTCAATGCCTCACCGGAGGCGGTGCCATCCGTCTGGCGTCCGAACACGGTGGCGGATACGCAACCCCTCCGTTGGCACGCCGAGGCCATGGACACACCATAGGCATCGCCTGACGCAAACATGGCGTGGCGTGTTGATGTCTACTACACAACTTATTCTTGTAGACTCATGTTGGGCCTCGAAGCGCAGAGTTTTTGTAGGACAGTAGCAAATTTCCTCAAGTGGATGACCTAAGATTTATCAATCCGTGGGAGACGTAGGATGAAGATGGTCTCCCTCAAACAACCCTGCAACCAAATAAAGAAGAGTCTCTTGTGTCCCCAACACACCCAATACAATAGCAAATTGTATAGGTGCACTAGTTCGGCCAAGAGATGGTGATAAAACTGTAATATGGATGGTAGAAATATATTTTTATAATCTGAATAAATAAAAACAGCAATGTAGCAATCGATAAAAGTGGGCACAAACGGTATTGCAATGCTTGAAAATAAGGCCTAGAGTCCGTACTTTCGCTAGTGCAATCTCTCAACAGTGCTAATTTAATTGGATCATATAACCATCCCTCAAAGTGCGATGAAGAATCACTCCAAAGTTCCTATCTAGTGGAGAACATAAGACGAAATTGTTTGTAGGGTATGAAACCACCTCAAAGCTATTCTTTCCGATCAATCTATTCTAGAGTTCGTACTAAAATAACATCAAGTTGTTCTTTCCGATCGATCTAACCAAGAGTTCGTACTAAAATAACACCAAGGCAAATTTAGATTCATAATACTCAAACATAAAGAACCTCAAAGAGCGCCCCAAGATTTCTACCGGAGAAACAAAGACGAGATTATGCATCAACCCCTATGCATAGATTACCCCAATGTCACCTCGGGAATCCGCGAATTGAGTGCCAAAACACATATCAAGTGAATCAATATGATATCCCATTGTCACCACGAGTATTCATATGCAAGACATATATCAAGTGCTCTCAAATCCATAAAAGTATTCAATCTGATAAAACGAAATCTCAAAGGGAAAACTCAATTCATCACAACAAGATAGAGAAGGGAAAACACCATATGATCCGACTATATTAACAAAGCTCGTGATACATCAAGATCGTGACATCTCAAGAACACGAGAGAGAGAGAGATTAAACACATAGCTACTGGTACAAACCCTCAGCCCCGAGGGTGGACTACTCCCTGCTCATCATGGTGGCCGCCGGGATGATGAAGATGGTCACCGGTGATGATTTCCCCCTTCAGCGGAGTGCCGGAATGGGGCCTAGATTGGTTTTCGGTGGCTACAGAGGCTTTCTGCGGTGGAACTTCTCATCTAGGGTTACCCTGAGGGTTTTTGGAATATTTGGTGATTTATAGGACGAAGAAGGGGTGCGAGAGGCCACCGAGGTGGGCACAACCCACCTGGGTGCACCTGGGGGACCAGGCGCGCCCTGGTGGGTTGTGCCCCCCTCGGAGCACCCCCCAGGTGCTGCTCTGGCCCATGGGATGTATTCTGGTCCATAAAAAAATCATAAAAAATTTCGCGGTATTTGGACTCCGTTTGATATTGATTTTCTGCGATGCAAAAAACAAGTAAAAAAGCATCTGACACTGGGTCAATAGGTTAGTCCCAAAAAATGATATAAAGTTGCTATAAAATGGTTGTAAAACATCCAAGAATGATAATAAAATAGCATGAATACTTCATAAATTATAGATACGTTGGAGACTTACAGCATCCCCAAGCTTAATTCCTGCTCGTCCCCGAGTAGGTAAATGATAAAAAACAATTTATGAAGTGTGGATGCTAGCAAAGTGCACAAGCTTGATCAATGACAAGTGCAATCACTTTTCCTAGCATCATAACAACAATTCTTTCTCATAAAATTTCTCATGTTAAAGTAGCAACCAATTCACATGTTAAGGTTCAAACAATGAATTTTCTTGAAACTCAACAACCTATGTTCTAAGTCACCAAGCAATTGCAATTCAACTTATTCAACAGAGTTTAAGTAAAAGCTCCACATACTCAACCATCATATAGTCTTCTATGATTGCTAACACTCACCGCATACATATGAGCAAAACGTTTCAACCGGACACGTGGAAAGATAGGGGCTTATAATTTCGCCTCCCAACGTATTCACCTCAAGAGTGATGTCAACAATAATGACTCATGCTACCCATATCCAACTGGATATATGTGCCTAGATCTTTCCTCACCAGATGATGCTTGCCAAAAGAGCAAAATAAAAAGGAATAGAGAGAAAAACTTTGACTCTTGCATGAAAGTAAATATATAAAAGTAAAAGATAGGCCCTTCGCAGAGGGAAGCAGAGGTTGACATGCACTTTTTGTTTGTATGCTCAATCCCTTAATGCAAAAGAACATCACATTATATTGCCCCTTGTGATAGCAACCTTTATTATGCAGTGTGTCGCTTTTATTCTTCGCCATCACAAGTTCGTACGACGCTCAATTTTCTTTTACACTAAATGATCTAACACTTTTAGAAGCAATTTTTATTGCCTTATTGCACCGATGACAACTTACTTGAAAGATCTTACTCAATCCTTAGGTAGGTATGGTGGACTCTTGAGAATAAGATTTGGGTTTAAGGATTTTTGGATGCACAAGTAGTATCTCTACTTGGTGCGGAATTTTTGGCTAGCAAAGATGAAGGGAAAGCACCACATGTTGAAGGATCTATGACAATATAACTTCTATGTGAATATGAAAAAACATAAATCATTACGTTGACTTCCTTGTCCAACGTCAACAATTTTGGCATATAATATTTTAATGGGGGCTCACAATCACAAAAGATTTCCAAGATAGTGTATTTTCATGTGAAAGTTCTCTTCCTTCTACTAATCATCCGTGAATTTCCTGTATGACCAATATTGTGATTGTCAAGCCTCAAAAGATTTCACTTTCTAAACCCAATGTGAAGCTACCACTAGGCATGATATGAACATATAATTTCAACTTCATTACATTCGATTCATTCAACAATTTACTCATAGGATAAAAGTGAAGCACAAAAGTAAATGACGAACTACTCCAAAAAGATATAAGTGAAGATCAATCGAGTAGTTAAGTAAATAGATAGCTATGTGAGGACTCTCTCTTATTTAAAACTTTCAGATCTAAGTATTTTATTAACACAGCAAGCAAACAAGATAAAATTGCATTCCAAGCATAGCACATCTCACGTGACGAAGCAAAAACTTAGGCTCAACCGATACTAACCGATAATTGTTGATGAAGAAAGGTGGGATGCCTACCGGGGCATCCACAAGCTTAGATGCTTGATACTTCTTGAAATATTATCTTGGGATGCCTTGGGCATCCCCAAGCTTAAGCTTTTGTGTCTCCTTAATTCCTTTTATATCACGGTTTCCCTAAATCTCAAAAACTTCATCCACACAAAACTCAACAAGAACTCGTGGGATACGTTAGTATAAACCAATGCAAAACCTTATCATTCTATACTGTAACAAATCACTAAAATTATTATTTAACATTGCATACTAAATACCTCTTCATATTTAATATTCCTATCCTCAAATAGAATCATTAAACAAGCAAACATATACAAACATAACAGCAATATACCAAAACAAGATAGTTTGTAAAGGATGCAAGAGTATCAATACTTCTTTAACTCCAAAAATTCTGAAAATTTACCACACTTTAGAAAATTTATCAAAGCTTATTTTGCAAAAAGTTTCAACATTGTATCACATTCTAACTTTTCTCGGGAATTTTTGCAACAGCTATAAACTTTCTGTTTTGAAACAGCAACATGTAGACTTGCAAAATAAGCATGGTAAAGGCTATCCTTGACATTTTTATTGAAAACAAAGATGCAAAACATTATTCTAAATAACATAAAGTAAATCCTAACAAAAGAAAATGACGCTCCAAGCAAAACACATATCATGTGACGAATAAAAATGTAGCTTCAAGTGAGGTTACCGATAATGTTGGAGGCGAAGGAGGGGATGCCTTCGCTTAGTTGCTTGGATCTTTCTTGAATATTACCTTGGGGTGCCTTGGGCATCCCCAAGCTTAGGGTCTTGTCACTCCTTATTCTCCTCATATCGACATCTCACCTAAAACTTGAAAACTTCAATCACACAAAACTTAACGGAACTTTGTGAGATAGGTTAGTATGATAAAGAGCAAACCACTCACTTTTGGTACTGCCAAAGAAAAGATTCATAATTGTTCTCACACAATGCCTACTGTACCATATCATTTTGACAATTTATATTGAGCAATATAGGCCATAGAAACTAGGAAACAAGCAAACTATGCATTGAAAACATAATCTGTCAAAAACAGAACAGTCTGTAGTAATCTGTATTCCAACCATACTTCTGCTACTCCAAAAATTCTGAAAACTTAGGACAACGTACATAATTTGTATATCTATCACCTGTAAAAAATCAGATCAAAAGCATGTTCCAGTGAATTTTCAAAATTCCTGAACTGAGCGCAAAAGTTTTTGTTTTTGGACAGAATCAAGTCAACTATCATCCACACTATCCCAAAGGCTTTACTTGGTACTTTATTGAAACAAAAGCTATAAAACATGATTACTACAGTAGCCTAATACTGTGAACACACCAAAACAGTAGGTAAAAGTGTTGGGTTGTCTTCCAACAAGCGCTTTTTTTAATGCCTTTTTAGTTAGGCATGATGATTTCAATGATGCTCACGTAAAAGATAAGAATTGAAACACAAAGAGAGCATCATGAAGCATATTACAGCACATTTAAGTCTAACCCACTTTCTATGCATAGGGATTTTGTGATCAAACAATTCATGAGAACAAGAATCAACTAGCATAGGAAGGCAAAACAAGCACAATTTCAAAACTTTCAACACAAAGAGAGGAAACTTGATATTATTGCAATTCCTACAAGCATATGTTCCTCCCTCATAATAATTTTCAGTAGCATCATGAATGAATTCAACAATATAACCATCACATAAAGCACTCTTTTCATGATGCATAAGCATAGAAACTTTGTTACTCTCCACATAAGCAAATTTATTCTCATGAATAATAGTGGGAGCAAATTCAACAAAATAATTCTGATGTGATTGAAAATTAAAATCATGATGACAAGTTTCATGGTTATCATTATTCTTTATAGCATACATGTCATCACAATAATCATCATAGATAGAAACTTTGTTCTCATAATCAATTGAAACCTCTTCCAAGATAGTGGATTCATCACTAATAAAGTCATGACCTCACCAAATCCACTTTCATCAATATAATCACCATAAGTAGGAGACATGCTATCATCATAATAAATATTCTCATCAAAACTTGGGGGTCTAAAAATATCATCTTCATCAAACATAGCATCCCCAAGCTTATGGCTTTGCATATCACTAGCATCGTGGGTATTCAAAGAATTAATACTAGCAACATTGCAACCATGCTCATCATTCAAAGATTTTATGTCAAACATTTTATTGAATTCTTCTTCTATCAATTGAGCACAATTTTCCTTTCCATCATTTTCAAGAAAGACATGGTAAAGATGAACAATATGAGACCATCTCAATTAATTTTTTTTGTATTTTTCTTTTATTAACCAAACAAGTGATAAAACAAGAAACTAAAAGATTCAATTGCAAGATCTAAAGATATACCTTCAAGCACTCACCTCCCCGGTGACGGCGCCAGAAAAGAGCTTCGTTGACGGGGTGTGAGTGCCGCTTACCTAGCCTTCCCGGCAACGGTGCCAGAAAAGAGGTTGACGTCTACTACACAACTCGTTCTTGTAGACTCGTGTTGGGCCTCCAAGCGCAGAGTTTTGTAGTACAGTAGCAAATTTTCCTCAAGTGGATGACCTAAAGTTTATCAATCCGTGGGAGGCGTAGGATGAAGACTGTCTCTCTCAGACAACCCTGCAACCAAATAACAAAGAGTCTCTTGTGTCCCCAACACACCCAATACAATGGCAAATTGTATAGGTGCACTAGTTCGGCGAAGAGATGGTGCTAAAAGTGTAATATGGATGGTAGGAATATATTTTTATAATCTGAATAAATAAAAACAGCAAGGTAGCAATCGATAAAAGTGGGCACAAACGGTATTGCAATGCTTGAAAACAAGGCCTAGGGTTCGTACTTTCGCTAGTGCAATCTCTCAACAATGCTAATATAATTGGATCATATAACCATCCCTCAAAGTGCGATGAAGAATCACTCCAAAGTTCCTATCTAGCGGAGAACATAAGAAAAAAATTGTTTGTAGGGTACGAAACCACCTCAAAGCTATTCTTTCCGATCAATCTATTCTAGACTTCGTACTAAAATAACATCAAGCTATTCTTTCCGATCGGTCTAACCAAGAGTTCGTACTAAAATAACACTAAGGCAAATTTAGATTCATAATACTCAATCCAACACAAAGAACCTCAAAGAGTGCCCCAAGATTTCTACCGAAGAAACGAAGACGAGAACGTGCATCAACCCCTATGCATAGATTACCCCAATGTCACCTCGGGAATCCGCGAGTTGAGTGCCAAAACACATATCAAGTGAATCAATATGATACCCCATTGTCACCACGAGTATTCATATGCAAGACATATATAAAGTGCTCTCAAATGCATAAAAGTATTCAATCCGATAAAACGAAATCTCAAAGGAAAAACTCAATTCATCACAACAAGATAGAGAGGGGAAAACACCATATGATCCGACTATATTAACAAAGCTCGTGATACATCAAGATCGTGACACCTCAAGAATATGAGAGAGAGAGAGAGATTAAACACATAGCTACTGCTACAAACCCTCAGCCCCGAGGGTGGACTACTCCCTCCTCATCATGGTGGCCGCCGGGATGACGAAGATGGCCACCGGTGATGATTCCCCCCTCCGGCGGAGTGCCGGAACGGGGTCTAGATTAGTTTTTGGTGGCTACAGAGGCTTGCCGCGGCGAAACTTCTCATCTAGGGTTACCCTGAGGGTTTTTGGAATATTTGGTGATTTATAGGACGAAGAGGGGGTGCGGGAGGCCACCGAGGTGGGCACAACCCACCAGGGCACGTCTGGGCCCCCCTCGGGGCACCCCCCAGGTAATGCTCTGGCCCATTGGATGTCTTCTAGTCCATAAAAAATCCACAAAAAGTTTCGCGGTGTTTGGACTCTGTTTGATATTGATTTCCTGCGATGTAAAAAACAAGCAAAAAACAGCAACTGGCACTGGGCACTGGGTCAATAGGTTAGTCCCAAAAAATGATATAAAGTTGCTATAAAATGGTTGTAAAACATCCAAGAATGATACTAAAATAGCATGAATACTTCATAAATTATAGATACGTTGGAGACGTATCACGTGTCGTGTGAGTCAGCTGGCGCGGGAGGCGGCAGCAGCCCTCGCGGCGGTGGACGTCGACGAGGCGGAGTTGCATTCTCTAGTGCCCCCGTATGGTGCACCAGTTCGGGCGCCGCAACTTCGTCATGGTGCATGTCGCCGGCTCGTCTCAGGACAGATCCATCATCGATCTGACATCCACCGGCACCATTCGGGTTCCGGGCTCCGACGAGAAAGAGTAGGGCATGGAAGACGGCGGCGCCTTGAGTCCCGTGAGCCGGCTCGTGTCCCATGCCCTACTCTACCTTGTCGACGACCAGACCAACACGAGCACGGACATGGGCACGGCGGAGCCGCCCGCTTAAAATCTGTTTACATTGCAAGTAATAATATGGATTTGAGATATCTAATTTGAGGTATCCAGTTGTAGAATCAAATATTTAAGGCGTGACCGGTCACTGTCCGCGGACGCATCCGCTCACGTCCGCGTGAGGGGTCCGATTTTCCAAGTCCGGCTGTAAATGCTCTGAGGGCATCTCCAAGGGAGACCTTTAAAATGCCGGTATATGTCCGACCGGACACATTTGTTCACTTTTGCAATTCAATGAGGAAATGTATTAGTCCGCGAAGCTATTCGGACGTTCTAATTCCTGTATTTTGGAAACAAGTGTCGGGGTGATTAGCCAGAGTCGATAACTTCTTTGTAGCCGGGAGTAGCGAGGGTGGGAGCGATGGCTGAGGCGACTCCTGAGGCGACCGCGGCGGCGTCTGCAGTGTCGCTCGCGGGTGGCCACCCCCCCCCCTCGCAGGTGCGCCCCCGGCGGCCTCTCCCGCCTCCCCGTCCTCGCCCCTCCGTCTCCAGTCCTTCCTCTCCGGCCTGTCGCCCTCGTTCCCCTCGACGCCGGCCCCGGCCTCCCCGGCTCGAATTTGCTGGGTGGATTGGGCTGCTGACGAGGACAGCGCCGAGGCTGCGGCCCTCGCGTCGGGCCTTCCCCGGCGTCCTCGGTGTTTCGATGACCGGCTCGCTGAGGCCATTGTCGCCGAGGAGCTCGGCCCCTCCCCTCCCCCTGCGAATGCGGCGTCCTGCCCGTCTCGCACCACCTTCCCCACCACCATCTGGCACTAGTCAGGCTACCGGTCGCCGTGGTCGTGGGGCCAGAGCGAAAGCTTGGGGGTGGCCGGGAGGTCGGAGCTGGGTCGCGCGGCACTGTCGTGGCTGCGATCTCCGCCGGCGATCCCTGGGACGCCGGTGATTCGGGCCCCCTGCTGCCGTTGGTCCCTCCCGCGCTGCCGGCTGTTGTGGTCCACGTGGCCAAGTTCCGCCCTTTCCGCCCTTCTGCGCCGGCTCCGGTCGGCGATCGGGCGACGGCGCAGGCGCACCCGTGGGAAACCCTACCGTCCCCTCACCCAGGCCGTATGGGCCGCCTGGGTTGGGGGGTGACCCCGTGCCCTCTTGGGCCGCTGTGGCGGGGCCGGCCCAGTCTGGACCTATGTTGGGTCGGGCGGTGTTGGGCCCCGCCTCCTCTCTCCGTTTAGGGTTCGATCCCTCTCGCTCCGCTCCTGTTTCGCTCCCCACTCCCTCCGTGCCGCCTCCATCCTATGTCCCCTCCCCCTGTGCTCCCCTCCCCCTACCCCTTGCTAACCCGGCCACCATGGCGCGTGAGTCCAGCGATGGGGCACCCCTGACCCAAGCGGCGTGCGGAGGGACGGGACGGCCGGGCCACGCAAGACTCGCGCCGCCCCTCCCCGGAAGGCGCTCGTCGGGAATCGGAGCTCCGGGACTCCATGCTCAAGGGCAAAGGCGCCGCGTCAGCGGAGGGGGCTGGGTGGCGCGATTCTCGGCCGCGAGATCGCTCTGCAGCGCACTAGCGCGACCGCGGTTGCGACCGGGACCGGCGCTCCCCGCCGCGTCGCTCCCGCTCGCCAGCACGTTTTGGCCGCTCCGACATCTCCCCCCCCCCCACGGCGGTATGATCCTCCCCGGCGTCAGGCGCAGCTTCCCCCGGCTGGGCCCAACAACCGCAATGGCCACGGGGCTTTCGCGAAGAAGAAGAAGAAGAAACGCGCAGCGCAGCAACAGGAGGCTGCAGCGTCCGGCCCGACATCTTCCGTTTCCAACCCTTCTAGCACACCTGCGGTGGCGGCACCCCGGCCGCCGGCACCGGTGGTGACGTGCTTCAACTATGGCCTGGAGGGGCATTGCCAGGTGGACTGCAAGCAACCTCCCGCATGCTTCAAGTGCAAGAGGTCCGATCACCCCGCTGCGCTTTGTCCGGATCATCAGGCTCCCGGGGTGCTCGGACTCTTTGGCTATGCCTTGGATGACCTGGGCTTCTTCCAGATGGACCTTCCTGTGCCAGTGGCTTCCCCCGCCCTGACTGCACTCATCTCGGTCCTCGATGGCAAGACGACGTCCCCAGTCAGAGGAGCTCCGCCACTTGTTCAGGCCGGACTGGGATTGGGAAGTTTCTCCAATCTCGGACCAAGAGTTCAAGGCGGTGTTCCCGGATGCGGCCAGCCTTCGCTTGGGCACTCACAGCGCCCAGTTGACCTTGGCTCTCAACCAGCTTAAGGTCCGCATCTTGATGCCTTTGGTGGATCCGCTTGCTATGGCCTCCTTGTCCTCGGTTTGGATTCAAATTTGCGGGCTCCCTCCCATTGCTGGTGTGGAGAGCGTCATCCGAGGCATGTCCCAGCTCCTGGGCAAGATTGTGGCGGTTGACACCCTCTCTCTGATCAAGGGGCATGTCGTGCGTGCACAGATTAAATCTCCGAATCCCTCCAAGCTTCAGACGACTCTGCGGATGTTCTTCAACAATGCGGGATATGACCTGCACATCTCGGTGGAAGATGATCTCACTGCCTCCCCCACCAACCCCGATGATGGCGCAGACTCGAATGGGGAAAATGGGCCTGGGGGCGGGCGATCACCGTCCCGACCGCGGTCGGCCTCGCCGCTCGCGCAGCTGGCCCCCTGGCTCGGATCAGTCCGAGGGTGACTCGCGGGAACAGGAAGACCCCTCACCTGGACCGGCGTTGCTCCCCCTTCGCAACCCAAGCAGCGCGGCACGGCCCTCTTGGCGGAGGGAACTGGGGAGGAGGACATCACGGCGATCGCCGCAATGCTGGATGAGGCAGCCTCCCTCCCGCCCGATGTGATCATACCGCTCTTCATGGAGCCTCAAGTTTCTTCCTCGGATGGTGGGGTGAGTGACAACAGAGTGTCGGGATGGAGGTCCAGCCCGCGTCTTCGCCACGACCTCCGTCTCCGGCTCCGATGGATGGGGTCTCCCCTCCAGGGCCTCGCCTCCCGTCCCGGTGCCGCTGGTCCCGGTGGCACCGGACCCTTCGGCGACGACGGCTGCACTACCCCACTCCAAGACCAAGAGGCGCCCCCGCTCGGCCTCGACACCGGCATCTTCGGCCCGGAAGAGCGCCCGACTGGAATCGGCGTCACGTCCGGATGGGGCCTCGCCGAACGCGGTGGAGAAGGTCGTGCGTCGTGCTGCCGCACGGAACCTTGATGCAGGTCCGTCCACCCCCGCCGTTCCCTTCTCTGATGCTCTCGATGATATTTGGGATGCGTCCTTTTCGGCTCTTGCGGGAGTTCCTTTGGGCCACCTTGCTAAGGTGGCCGTAGACTCTGCCATAGTTTTTCGTGGTGAGAAAGGCCCAGTACTTGAGCAAACCGCATCCCTCCAGGCCAAAGAGATCCTCGAGGGCCGCCTTGCGGCCGCCCGGGCCTGTGAGGCGGTATCTGCTGACGAGGGGTCTCTCCCAACCCCGCGCCCGTTAGGTAGACGGGGCCACCCCAATTTGGCCCTCGAGGAGGTCCGTGGCAGGACCCGTTCGCGCAAGGCCCAGTTGCGTCGTGCATAGAGTGCCTCTACTACTGTAGGGTCCAGAGAGGACCCCTAGGCGAGTAATCATGCGGGCCCTCTTCTGGAACCTGCGGGGCTTCAGCCACGATGGCCGCCGCAGCCAGTTAATCGATTATATGAGCGAGGAATCCATTGATATTGTCGCAATCCAGGAGACGATGAGGGCAGACTTCTCCCTTGCCGAGCTGGAACGCCTTAGTAGGCACTTGTTTGCGTGGCATTGGTTGCCCTCTAGTGGAGTGGCGTGTCACTCCGGTGGCATCCTTCTTGGAGTGAAGGATGCCACCTTTGAGGCCTTTGAGGTCGGCTCTATGGACAGAGGCGACTTCTTGTCAGCATGGAGATTTGGGAGAGGGATGTGAACTTCAAATGGGAAGTCATGTAGTTTATGGCCCTGCTGATCATAGCCGATCGACCGCGTTCTTGGCAGAACTACGGGCCAAAATCACATCCGCCACCCTTCCGGTGGTTGTAGGAGGGAACTTCAACCTCCTTCGCTCTGCCGCAGACAAGAATAACTCTCGGGTAGACCTTGCCGAGATGCAACGATTTAATGATTGGGTTGCCGACCTCGGCCTACGTGAGCTCGACGGGGTAGGAGCAAGATATACCTGGACCAATAGACAGGTAGCTCCTACCCTTAGCGTACTCGATCGGGTGTTTATTTCCCCCGATTGGTAACTCCGGTTCCCACTAGTTGTGCTTCAGGCTATCACTCGCATTGGCTCGGATCATCTCCCTGTCCTTCTTTCATCTCGGGATGAACGACCGCACCCTCCTCCTCGTTTCCGTTTCGGATCGTTCTGGCTTCGGCAGCCAGGCTTCATGACAGCGGTTCGGGAGCGTTGGACCCTCGCTCGTACCGAGCCCCATAGGTCCATGTTGTCCCTTGGATGGGGGCGAATTTAGGAAGGGACCTTCGGGTCCACAAAGCAGCTCTCCTAGATGAGATCAAAGCTCTCGACCTCCGGGTAGACTCTATGGGGATCTCCGCGCAGGAATGGGCTCACCGCTACAATCTTGAGGATACTCTCATGGATATTTACTCCAAGGAGGAGGAATAGTGGCGGCGGCGTGGAACCCAGAACTGGGTTCTTTTTGGTGATGCCAATACGGCATATTTCCAGGCTATCGCCAACGGTAGGCGTAGACGTGGTACCATCCCTCTATTATGGGATGGTGATCGGGTGCTCCAGGACCCGAATGAGATTCGGGCGCATGTGGATTATTTCTATAAGGAACTATTCACCGGGCGCCCTAGGGGGTGTTGCCTTGGCGGATCACATCTGGACCCCTCTCCAGCAGGTCTCCCTGGACGAGAATGCGGCCCTGATGGCCCCATTAGATGCTGCTGAAGTTGAGTGTTTTGTCAAGTCCATGAACCCGGCGTCGGCGCCCGATCCGGATGGCCAGTTCTTTCAGGCGTTCTGGGTTACCATCAAGGATGACGTCTTAGCCTTGTTCCTTGAATTTTCTAGAGGAACCCTTGATGTTGCCCGCCTTAACTATGGGATCATCTCCTTGATCCCGAAAATCCGAGGAGCCTCGGATATTAGGCAATTCCGATCGATTACGGTCCTCAACGTAACCTTTCGGATTTTGGCTAAGGGATACGCCACTAGGGCGGCCTTCTTGCTCCTAGGATCCATCACCCCAACCAATCGGCCTTCACCAAAGGCAGATTTATCTTAGATGGGATCCTAGTCCTTCACGAAATCCTGCATGAAGTTAAGCATAAATGCCTCCGGGCGGTCTTCTTTAAGATCGTCTTTCACAAGGCCTATGATTCAGTCCACTAGTCCTTCCTTCAGGAAATAATGTTGAAGCGCGGCTTCGACCCTCATTGGGTCACGCGCGTGATGCAATTAGTGACTAGCGGACGCACGACGATCAATATCAATGGAGAGGTGGGGCCATACTTTCCCACTCGTCAGGGGGTGCGTCAGGGAGACCCTCTCTCTCCCTTCCTCTTTAATTTGGTGGTAGACGCCTTGGCTACAATCCTGGACTTGGCCAGGCGGGCTGGCCACATTAGAGGTACATGTCCCCATCTCACTGGAGATAGTGGGCTCACGCACCAGCAGTATGCGGACGATACGATCTTGATGGTGGAGGGATCGGATGAGGACATCCAACACCTCAAATTCTTGCTCCTGTGTTTCCATGAGATGTCGGGGCTTACAATAAACTTCGCAAAGAGCGAGGTAATGGTGCTTGGCTACTCCACGGAGGAGGCGATCAGTATAGCTAACCGCCTTAACTGTCGCTTGGGATCCTTCCCGACGACTTACCTCGGCATGCCAATTAGTGATGTTCGCCTTCAGGGAAAAGACCTCCGCCCTACAGTCTCCAAGCTCCAATTCCGGGTAGAGCCGTGGCAAGGGCAGTGGCTCTCCTAGGCAGCTCGGGTGGTTCTTATGAACTCATCCCTTATTAGCCTTCTCATGTATATTATGGGATTCTATAGTCTGCATGAATCCCTTCACCAGGAGATTGCCAAATACCTCTCCCGGTTTTTCTGGGCCGAAGAAAACAATAAGCAGAAATACCACATGGTCAAGTGGTCTGAGATCTACAAACCCAAGGACTAGGGTGGCTTGGTGTGATCTCCTCGAAGCGTATGAATATCGCTCTTCTCGCCAAGTGGTTGTGGCGCATTGAGACCGGTACCGGTGGGCCGTGGTTGGATATTATCCGCGCAAAGTATCTGCGCGAACAACCACTCGCCTTTGCCCCCGGGTTGGGGGTCCCAGTTCTGGCAGTCAATTATTCAATTGCTGCCGGTTCTCCGGATCAGCACGTCGATTGCTATGGGCTCAGGCTCTAACACGTTATTCTGGCTAGATAGATGGTCGGGAACTAGGCCGTTCGCGGAAAGGTTCTATGCCTTATTCTCGATTTGCTCCCACCCACAAATTTCGGTGGGAGCTGCCCTTCATGACATTGGCACCATCTCCTTTCGTCGCACCTTTGGGGATCTTGAGCGAGCACAGTGGGACGAGCTTTTGGAGTGTGTGGCTCTACACACTCCCTCGCTCGAACCAGACTCTGTGGCCTGGCACCTTGAGTCGAGTGGGACATTCTCGACTAAGTCCCTATACCGGGCAATCTTGCCGGCTCCGGGTCCCAATGAACTTATGGTTCTTTGGGAAATCAAGTTGCCACTTAAGATACGTATCTTCATGTGGCAATGGGTTCGTGGCCGCTTGCCCTCGGGCGCGGAGGTCCAGAAGCGGAATGGCCCGGGTGATGGCCTATGCCCCCTCTGTGGCATCCCGGAAGACTCCAACCACATCTTCTTTCGATTCCCGGCGGCGCGATTCTTATGGAGTTGCTTGCGGGACGTTGTGGGCGGGTCATGGCGCCATGATAACCTCCCTGGCCTATTCAGGGAGGTCCTAGATTGCCCACCTATTAGTAGGCCGTCCCTTTGGGTCGCAGTGGGCACCCTGGCATGGACCCTTTGGAACTGTCGTAATAAATTAGTGATCGAGCACGCCATTCCTTGTCGTGTCACTGACGCCATCTTTAAAATGTGTGGATTTCTACAACTCTGGAGACCGCTTAGCAAGCGGCGTGATCTTGGCTCCATTGACTCCATCGTCGCCGGTCTTCGTCTTCGGCTGCCACGATGTCCCCGCCATCTCCACCCCCACCACCGGAGCTTGACTAGAGTTCTTTTCCTTGTAGTTGGGGCTTGTTTGGCTGTGCCCCCAGCCGGACCTCATTTATTTGCTTTATGTACTCTGTCCTGTACTTTCTTATATTGTTGGATGCTTGGCGGTTGTGCTTTATAATATAAAGCGAGGGGGGACCTTTTTTCGTAAGATTAACCAGAGTCCGGACATACAATTGACCAATCACATGCATGGTCTCTCTCTTCTCTCTCTTCTCCCATCCGCAAATGCATGATCCCTCTCTTCTCTCTCCTCCCAACCCACAAATATTCCACCACATGAATGGTCCTCATCTACTTTTTTTCCTCACAGCCGCAATTAGCGTTGGATTGCTCTCACCCGTATTATGTCTGCAAACCACGTTCAAATATAAAAACGGACATATATTGGAGAAATTTACAAGTCGGGGTTGAAGATGCCCTTAGCCCTTGGTTGGTCTCATTTTGATAAGCCTTCGGATACACTGTTGAGGCATGCATGCACGTGGACGCATACGTTCGTATGAAGATGGCATTTGTGTGGTGCCGTGAAGTGCAGGCAGATATACGCATCCCGGTATGGTGGTTCTCAAAAGGGAAAAAAAACTCATCGGCTGAGGCGTTTAACTTGGTACTTTGACCGGTCCGTAACCGATCGAGGCTAGAGAGGGCTGACTTTGACTGCTTGGATGGACACCTATCGACGCGGCTAAGCAAACGGATGGCGTATCCAGTGACACACCAGAACAAAGAACGCAACGGCCTGTGCATCGATGTGATTAATCGGAATACTCATCGATTTGATAATCATCTTTTTTCCGAGTAACACCTCCGTGACAAGGTAATGGGTATTTTTCTTTTTTAACACACGCAAACACTTATATACACGCGCATACACTCACCCCTATAAACGCACACACGCACACCCTACTCCTATGAGCACTTCTGAAAGACTGAGCCGGCATATCATTTTGAAATTTACGAAGTCACCATAGACACCTCGTTGTCGATGGGAACGTCTCCTCCCACTGAATGTACATCGCCGGAAATCCTGAAATAAATGCGAGCACCAGGATTTGAACCCTGATGGGTTGGGATACCACAGTCCCTCTAACCATCCAACCACATGTTGGTTCAGGTAATGGGTATTCTAAGGCATTTTACAAATCAACCGACTAATTTGATTTTCCGAAGAAATAAGTTGGGTACTGGGCCGTCAGATTGCTCACTCGTAAACCGTTGGATTCGGTCAACGCACACCATGTCGTTCTTCACATCGCGTCAACTTTGGATGTCGACTTCGATCTCCTCTTACCGCAGCTTTCCACCGCGCCCTGCACATCGTGCCTAGCACAGCACAGACGGTGCAGCTTACATTGACGTCATAGCAACGCGAAGTGCCGTCGTTGCAAGCATCACGGCCGCCGCCAGTGAGCTCTGCATCGCAGCACCAGGAGCCGCTGGCGAAGCTCCATTGCAGCACCGAGGTATGCATCACAGCTCCGGGGCCGCCGGCGAGCGCTGCATCGCACACCGGAAGCTGCCAATGAAACTCCATTGCAACACCGAGATTTGCATCGCAACTCCGGGGCCACCAGCGAGCCCTGCATTGCACACCGGAAGCTGCCGATGAAGCTCCATTGCAGCACCGAGGTTGCATTGCACCTCCGGGCCGCCAGCGAGCGCTGCATCACAGCACTAGGAGCCGTTGGCGAAGCTCCATTGTAGCATTGAGGTTTGCATCGCAGCTCCGGGCTGCCGACGGGCGCTGCATCGTAGCACTGGGAGCCGCTGATGAGTGCTCCATTGCAGCATCGCCGCGCGACCCTCCGCCCATTGCAGCACCTTCGTGCGACTCCCCATCGCAGCATCGGTGATCCCCTTGTGCTAGTGTCCATGGGCGGGCTTGCAGCGGCGGCGTCTCCTAGCTGTCCATTGCAGCACACGGGCAGCACCCCCTCTCCTCAGGCAGTCGGTGCTGCAACATCGATGACGAGCCCTTTTGGCAGCATCGCGTTGCAGCGTCTCCGACTGGTCTTCCAGCGTCGGTGAGTTTCATCTCCGCTGGGATTGAAACATCTCCTTCAAAAAAAAGAGCCTGACAGCGGCGCCTCCCACAACACGACTCTGCGCTCGGCTGCTGCTTTTGATTCACCGGTGAAATAGACGGGGCAGACGACGAAGGAAGAGCATCGATCGGAGGGAGGAAAACGAGCTAGAACTCAGAGGAGTTGGGCACCTGGGTCAATGACCTAATTGGATTTCTTTGTGTGCCCGAGCTCGCGCGGGGATAACGTTCAGGAGGGAGAAGCGATGCGCAAGCCCCACTGGAACGCGTGGCAGATGTTGGAGGAGGCTTACGTCGGGCTGTAATCAGCCGGCTTAAAACAAATGTTTTCCCTCTTAAAACGTCCGCAAACGTCTGGACTATGGTGTCCAGATGCTGCAAGTCATTCAAAGCAGTACCCCATCGGTTCGTGGAAGCGCCTGCTTCTTCAAAATTTTGTAAATCAGACACAAATTAGAGGGATCTTTGTGGCATCTGGACTGCCGCCACGTACGCGCCTGCCCGCCGCGTCTCACCTCAAAACCCTCTCCGCGCGAAAAACCCTCTTCGCATGAAGCGGTCGCCGCACATTTATGTCGATCAGGCCGCTCCAGAGTGGACTAACTCCACACGGCATTGATGTCGGTCAAAGCGACGTGATTGGACAAGTGAGCGGCGCCGCTTTAATACCGACACGGCAATTAAGAATCCTACTTTGACCAGTGCGCCGCATTGAAGACGGTTGTGTGTCCGTTTGCCTGGCCGCACTTATTTAAGCATGGCTCCGGCGTTGTCTGCACCACTCCTCTCCACTCACCTTCTCTCCGCTCCTCTCCGTCTCCACTCATCACACATCCTCACCTCTCCGCTCATCTAACGATGCCGAAGTCGTGGTTCATCGGGCCAGCAGGCGGATGGATACGGTGTTCGGTTTGGGAGTCAGCATCTGAGATGCCCTTAGTACTTTTGTTGAGGCATTCTATTCCCGGGGTAAGGCTAGGGATTGGAGTTCCGATACATGGAATATATCCAAGATTTGGGCATAAGCCCGGATGATTCCCGCGTGTAAGTTATACACGCCCACCTTGCCCTCGTGACATTATATCAACCAGTAGAAGATCTTTGTAAGATCTTAAACTAATCCATGGGTAACTTGTCAGATGAAGGGGATCCAGGGAATAAGAATAAGGTGCAGAATAATGATAAGATTATTGCTATACAGGTGTGGATGCAATCTAAGAATTGCTTGCGCTTGGCATCGATCTATCTACTCTAGTTGACAAATTCTCTAGGTAGATATCCAGATCTCTTCGCTCTTGGATTGATCTGTTGTCGTCCTCAGACTGAGTATGGTCGTTGGGAAGCAATGACGCGATCAGCCTTTTTCCCCCGACCGACCGATCCCCTCATGGTGATCTACACGACTACACGAATATAACTCGTGGTCTACGCTTCTCCGGCTCGAGTTAACCAACCAGCCACGCGAACAACGATGCATTTAAAGAACGGCGTGGATGGAGCTATGCAGATATGTACTCCACTACGGGAGCAGGAGCGAGACTTGTTTTTACTAGGGCCACCTTTCACAGAGATACTAGCTAGATGCGTGCCAATCTCCCTCAGTTGGCTGCTCAACTACACCTCTCCAAGACCGATCTTCGATCTTCGGTCAGCGTCAATGCTGCCGGTGCCGGCCGTGTCACGGGTTCATACCTGCAGTCCGATCGTGCGGAGCTGATCGATTCATTAATCATAAATCAATGGGGGGAATTGATAGGACGGTGCAATACTCATCCACGAACGAGCACACGTGTATGCATGCACGTACGTACGTAAGGAAAGGAAGCAAGGTGCATGCATGAACATCTGGAGGAAGGCGACCCGGCCGGCCAGATCGATACGACCGACATGCATGCAGACGAAAATGGCGGCATGGATCCGAAGGAACGAGCACGTATGTACGTGGCCGTACGTACGTGGAACCACTTGTCACGGACACACACACACACACACTTAAACCTGACGTGACAATGCAGGTTCACGCGTGATCGACCGATCGTCCCAACGACGACAGGGCGTATGACGCTCATGGAAGATTCCGCGATATATCCATGTCGATCTGCAATGCATGCGTATGCATGTATGCTAGCTGTTGTGATGGATTCAGGGCTAGCACAAGCAGATTATATGCATAAGATAGTCTGGAAGGAAAGAACATGTACCTACACTTTGCTGGTACAGTACGTACATAGCTGGGGGTGTGGGTCTACCCTGGGTCTACCGCACCTGTGATTGCGACGTCTTACTAGATCGATGCAGATGCATGCCCTGATGCTCACAGCAACAGGCCAAAAGCGATCGATAACAAAAACAAGTGTTGACTCGCTGTCCATCGGCATTTGACAATTCTGGTGTGCCGGTGGATATTCTACCCTTTTCTTCTACTGTTCTACTGTGCCCCGCCAGGTGTTCTTAGTTTCTTATTATCCACAGAGTTTACATGGGACAGCCTAGCTAGTCATGACAGTTCATAAGTATGATTTCTTCCTAATACAACAGACATTTGACTTCCCACCGAACTGTTTGATCCTGTCGAACTAATTGCCATCTGCATTCCCGTCAAAAAAAATTTGCCATCTGCATTGAACCTATAACTACTGTCCAACCAAAAGGCAAAATGGAAAGACACGGCCACACATGGACCATTCGAAACCTAAGTGCATGGCTTGTGTAATATAGTGTTTTGCCTAATCACCTAACAGATGCCAAAAGAACAACTCATGGTCTGGGGAACAGCCGGCAAATACATTGCTAGCTGGACATGCTTTTATCCTGAATGATGCTCACGGACAAGGGCCAGACTGAAAGTGTTAACCACTCTGAAAAGTTCAGAACAGAACAGCTTACCCCCTGTGGCGTGTAGCACAGTCGTCGGAACATAACACCACAGCAAACGAGAGCAGATCTTGCGCAAGCTTGAGGAAAGGGTTTTTCCGTCAAAAAGATACACACTTGAAAGGATTCTGCGGCAATAATTCTCCTCCGTCCATTTGTTTAAGTTCCTGCCCGGCAGCCTCCCGCGGCATTTCCGACGAAACCGCTATATAAAGCGAGGCGATCTCCCAACATAGCTCCCCGTACTTGTTGCAGCCATATCTTGCGCTAGCTTCTCTTCTCGCTTCCCTCCGCGTGCACCGCCATTGCCCTGTCCCTTGACCTGATCTAATAGGATTGATCGATACAGTAGCCCTAGCTGACAGTCTTCTAGTTACACCTTGGAGTCCATGGAAGCACTATGGGTTGTTGCCTTGGTCATGGCCGTGGCATTCATCCTGTGGGCGTACAGATGGAGCCACCCCAAGGCGAACGGCCGGCTGCCCCCGGGCTCCCTCGGCCTCCCTCTCCTCGGCGAGACCATGCAGTTCTTCGCCCCTAATCCTACATGCGACGTCTCCCCCTTTGTCAAGGACAGGGTGAACAGGTAGGGTAGTTAACTAACCACGCAGCACCACTGTTATGCACCACGGTGCCAGCATCCAAACCCAATCAGTTCATGATCACATTGGACTATTGGAGTAAGTATGCATGAGAGCTTGCTCTGACATTGATTGGGTGTGTGCGCATAGGTACGGTACCATCTTCAAGACCAGCGTCGTCGGCCGGGCTATGGTGGTGTCGGCAGACCCGGACCTTAACCACTACGTGTTCCAGCAGGAGGGCAAGCTGTTCGAGAGCTGGTACCCGGCCACCTTCACCGAGATTTTTGGCCGGGACAACGTCGGCTCCCTGCACGGGTTCATGTACAAGTACCTCAAGACCCTCGTGCTCCGCCTGTACGGCCAGGAGAACCTCCGGGCTGTGCTCCTCGCCGACACGGACACTGCCTGCCGCGCCACCCTCGCCTCCTGGGCTGACCAGCCGAGCGTCGAGCTCAAGGACGGCCTCTCCACCGTAAGACCATGCATGCTCTGTGCATGGAGTACCTGGTACTGCATGCGTTTAACATCATCAGATTAGAGATCATTGCTGATGTGCATCTCCTGTTTGATACTTGTCCTAGATGATCTTCGACATAACCGCGAAGAAGCTGATCGGTTACGAGCCAACCAAGTCGTCCGAGAGCCTGAGGAAGAACTTTGTGGCCTTCATCCGGGGGCTTATCTCCTTCCCGGTGAACATCCCCGGCACAGCGTATCATGAGTGCATGAAGGTACGCACATGCGCACAAAGCCACAGATGCTTCTTGACCAGCCTACGTAGTGCACAAAACTGCACATGCGTGTCAAGTCAACATACGACCAGTCAAATGGCGGCTCTCACGGAACCCGCTCCGTTGAGCTTCTCTCTTCTCTTCCTGGAACGCTTGATGGAGCTGCAATTGCATGTCTGTGCAGGGGAGAAGGAACGCCATGACCGTGCTCAAGAGGATGATGAGGGAGAGGATGGCGGACGAGGGGAGGCAGCCTGAGGACTTCCTCGACGTGATGATCGAGGAGCTAAGGAGGGAGAAGCCCGTCCTCACCGAGACGGTGGCGCTGGACCTCATGTTTGTCCTCCTCTTCGCGAGCTTCGAGACTACTGCCTTGTCCCTCACGCTAGGCATCAGGCTCATTACCGAGAACCCGAAGGTGCTCGAAGCGTTAACGGTTAGTACTTCTAGTATAAACTGCATGTGACTTTACGTCTATCGATCTCGATCGATGTTGTGTGCAGCGGCAAGAACTAGCTAGACGAGCTACTTGTGCAAAATAACAATTGAAGATATAATGCTCTTTGTGTGGTCAGGAGGAGCATGAGGCGATTGTTAGGGACAGGAAGGACCCGGATGCCGGCCTCACGTGGGCAGAGTACAAGTCCATGACCTTCACCTCTCAGGTGAGCCTAACCGGGACTACCTACCTAGCTAAGCTATGATGCAAATTGCACGGTAAAGAAATTGACTCGATGTAACAGTGACTAATGAATGGCTGTTAGGGCTGCACTACGATAGTGGCAAAGTTGAGGAACCCTGACAGACCAAATGCGATTGTGCAAGTAGCTTGCTTTGTGTTCCCTACCTGGGTGACCAAATGCATAGTCCACGAGAGAGAAGATATATCGTACTCCCTCTGTAAAGAAATATAAGAGCGTTTAGATCATCTATACGCTCTTATATTTCTTTACGGATGGAGTACTAGTTTTATTATCTTAATAACAAAAGTAAAAGAAACGAGATCGAGGAAGAAATTAACGATACTAGACTACTTAGAGCCTCTGAAGGACTGATGAAACTGACACGCCCACCTCTGTGCATCCTTTGTTCATGAAGGTCACGTTGGAGATAGCAAGGATAGCCAACATCGTGCCCGGGATTTTTCGGAAGGCCTTGCAAGACATTGAATTCAAAGGTACATTGAGTGAGTGGTGGATGACATACCATGTTTGAATAATAAAGACACTTTTTGGTTCATGGCGTGAGTTTAAGAAATCTAATGCTTTTTGCATTCTCCTCCTTTGGGTGCAGGCTACACTATTCCAGCAGGGTGGGCAGTCATGGTGTGCCCTCCAGCAGTGCACTTAAATCCCGAAATCTATGAAGACCCGTTGGCGTTTAATCCATGGAGGTGGCAGGTTTGTGCTCGTTCATCTTTATTTATGCAAACTGAAACCAGCTCATTTCATCTTGGAAGCGAAATGAACGTTAGGGTTGCGGTACCCGCGCTGAATCTAACTGCCGGCATGGCCCATCATCGACAAAGTGTCACCATGGGTGGTGGGTAGCTTCAGGGTTTTGTTTGCTTAAACTTCCAAGGTTCAATTCCCAGTGCCATGCAAACGACTACATCTATAAATCATACCCTAAGTTTGACCACTCTAATCAAAGTAAGCTATCATTTTATTTTATTAAAGCCAATAGCAACAGCCAGGCCGCTCAGTCAGTGACTCCATGCAATGCTTGAGTCTCTGAATTTCTCCCAAGTTGTACCTTATTACCAACTTGAAACGTTAAATAGAGTTTAATAACTTGGAAGGGTATATTAGAAGAGGAAGCCAAAGTGCACTTGGCGTAGTGGTTATCTTATTAGCCAGCATTAGGGTTGTCAGAGAACCACACGAGACATTGGAAAAACGTACCAAAATCATATATAGAGTAGCATTTTTACTGTATTTGCGTGGGATCATGACTAGCTCGTAATTTACTCTAAGCATGTCTGGGTCTAGGACTCCAATTCGACAATTCATCAATGTGGCAAGTTGTGCTATTTCAATACCTGCTTATTTGGGAAGCAAATACAGAAGTCGAGTTTCTGTTAGTGTATATACAGGGGATGAACCTGAAAGTTCGGTAACAATAAGCTCAGTCCTCTGTATTGTGCTACGTGATTAGTCCACTTGTGCGCGGTCAAGTCAGATTCTAGAGCAGCATACTGTCAAATGATACTTAATCCTCACTGTTCTGTTGATAAGGAACAGGTAGGAATAAAGAAAAGGATGCGGCCATGCTAGTGTCTCATAGCGGTAGAAGCAAATGGAAGCTAGATTAATATATATATATCTGCTTACAGAAGCGTCCATGCACGCATGGCCTTCGTGAGCGAGAGTGCATATGAAAGTCATGTGTTGTGTTTACTTTTGGGTCTAGAGTCTTGACTCACCTATCTGTCTGAAGAAATAACACTTCCGGGTTTTACTTGGGCTGCAGGATAAGATGGAAATCACCGGTGGAACAAAGCATTTCATGGCGTTCGGCGGGGGTCTCCGGTTCTGCGTCGGAACTGACCTCAGCAAGGTCCTGATGGCGACCTTCATCCACTGCCTGGTGACAAAATACAGGTGCAGTTAGTCCCTTGTACACATGGTCACATATGGACACTGTTTCACTATAAGAACTGTGAAGGTGAAATCGGCCTTCTCTAACCTTAAATTTCGTCATTTCAGATGGAAGACGGTAAAAGGAGGTAACATAATGCGTACCCCAGGACTGAGCTTCCCAGATGGCTTTCACATTCAGCTCTTCCCTAAGAACTGACATCACATGTTTGTCGGCTCAGTCTGTCTGTTCGCAGCAAAAGGTCAAGAAATAACTATGTAAATGTGGTATATGTAGATTGTAAAGCACTCCTTGAGGTCGTTTTAGGGCACCTTTTTGGCTCATTGTTACTCTGGTAGTAGTATTGTAGTCACACCACAGAAATATTAGTCCTCTAGTCCAAGCAAGAGGTAATTGTTTTTTAAGGGGTTGTGTGTTAATTAGGTAACATTGTCATGGTTACAATCATGCAAGGCCAGTTCCATAACGCAGTTTGGCGCTGTCCCTTGCAAGACTCCACCACACAACCCAAGCAAAAGGTAATTGTTGATTATTTCCCATGATGGTAATTAGTCGTCCACATGGTCTACGTGTCGACTCAGATGTTGTCTATCTCTTATATTTGCACCATTATTGGAAATGAAAGTGAATAGTTATATGTGTGTACTTGTAAATGATTCTCAGCATCTACTATTTTTTTTAGAAAACATTGAATACAACATTTCATTTTGCTGAAAAACATTTTTCATTCCGAGCTCTTCTATTTCATTATCATGAACATTGCTATTAGAATATTCATTGACAGATAAAATATCATTAACAAAGCAATAAAAAGGAAAATTCTAATATACTAGAAAACGAAATGAAACAACAAGAGGGGGGGGGGGGGCTACTCTTCTTCAGACTTTTTTTTCCGCACTATAATGAATAGTCAAATAACGAAAAAAAATGATACAGCATAGGCATATATCACACAATGAAACACTCACACAAGTGAAAAGGTTCAAGGTTGATAAAATCACAATCAAGTTAACAGATGCATCATCTAATGATCCGTCGAGGTGAGACGGAGATAACATCAAACCTATGATTTAATCCGGGGCTGGAGATACAACTAGTCCACCAACGAACTAAGCTATGTTTGGTTCTCACTTTTGGCATCTAATATGGACTCCCTCCATTCTAAATTGATTGAAATTATAGCATTCCATTGTCATAAGTCGAACTTATTTAAGTTTGATCAACTATATAGAGAAATATACTAATATATAACACATCAAATTTATATGGTGCGGAAATATATTTCATGATGAATATAATGATATTAATTTGATGATGCAGATTTTGATATATTTTCTGTGAGATTTATCAAAATTAGGTTTTCTTTTAACTTAGAGCAAAATTAGAACTTCAATTAATTCGGGATGGAGAGAATACACAACTACAATCTGACCGGGTGCTCCATCGATGCTCTGTTGAAATTGCAAACTGTTGGGCCTGGGTACACGGATTTCTCCCTTCCAAAACTCCTATAAAACCAGCCAAATCTCCTGAAACGAGAGGCGCACTACCGTTGGCTATGGCGCTGCACCAGAGGCGCGCGCGTCCGCTGTTGATGCTGCAGCTACCGGGAGGGGGGGAAGGCTGGGGAAGGAAATTGGCGGCAACAAATTCGTACTATAATAAAGATCGCATGTGTGATGTATCTCTCCGAAATCAAACAAGCGAAATCTATTAGTACTAATTGTGCATCCATGCAGTGCTAATTACTCTAAAAGACTGACCTTACTGGCTGCATCGAGATTCACTTCGGGGCATCTCCGTGCTTCCATGGGGGAAGAACAATTCGAGTTGGTCTGCCGCGGCGACGAGGCGGCGGCTGCCGACCTTGCCCACGCTCGGCCATTCTGCTGGGCCTGGGTGCTTGTTGGTTCGAGTTTCGACGAGCTCGTGGGCCGTGATTATTCAGGGTGACTTGGGCTACCTTTTTGCCCGAGACTGGTAGCTTCCGGCCTACTCGGCCTTTATTCTGAAAGGATGATGGGCTGAAAACTCAAAACTGAGCGTCCCTAAAAGGCTACTGTTTTCTTCCAGAAAAAGAACTTTTTACTTCTTCTTTTTTGAGAAATCTCGCATGCTTTATTAAATAAGAGTAATGTTCATAGGTACAATAGTTGGGTCATGAGGAGTGCCCAACCACACATGTCTGCCTATGCCTAGATTACATGCTTGCTTTGCGAGATTGTGAGCCTCAAAATTGAAATTTCTACGCTAAAAAATAACCTTGCAGGATGAGAGACTAGAGCTGCGAGCTAATATTTCATGTGTGATAGCTGCGTTAGGGCCACTTGTCCCTCTGTTGATGTCACTGACCACGCCCTCACAATCGGAAGCCATCACCACGTCATGAGCATCCGGATCATCTGCCAAGGCTAGTCCCTCCTTGCAAGCAAAAGTTTCTAACATCATGGGGTCGGTGATGCCTCCATAGACCACAGCCGAGGACCCTAAATAGTTGCCATTCTCGTCTCTACAGAGTGCTGGCTGTTGGGGAACGTAGTAATTTCAAAAAAATTCCTACGCACACGCAAGATCATGGTGATGCATAGCAACAAGAGGGGAGAGTGTTGTCCACGTACCCTCGTAGACCGAAAGCGGAAGTGTTAGCACAACGCGGTTGATGTAGTCGTACGTCTTCACGATCCGACCGATCAAGTACCGAACGCACGGCACCTCCGAGTTCAGCACACGTTCAGCCCGATGACGTCCCCCGAACTCCTATCCAGCCGAGTGTTGAGGGAGAGTTTCGTCAGCACGATGGCGTGGTGACGATGATGATGTTCTACCGACGTAGGGCTTCACCTAAGCATCGCTACAGTATTATCGAGGTGGATTATGGTGGAGGGGGGCACCGCACACGGCTAAAAGATCAAGCGATCAATTGTTGTGTCTCTAGGGTGCCCCCTGCCCCCGTATATAAAGGAGCAAGGGGGAGGTGTGGCCGGCCAGGAGGAGGCGCACCAGGAGGAGTCCTACTCCCACCGGGAGTAGGACTCCCTCCCTTCCTTGTTGGACTAGGAGAGGAGAGGGAAGGAGAGAGGGGGAAAGGAAAGGGGTGGCGCCGCTCCCCCTCCTTGTCCAATTCGGACTTGGGGGGAGGGGCGCGCGGCTGCCCCTTGGCCTCCTTTCCTCTTCCACCAATTGGGCCCATGAGGCCTAATAGCCTCCGGGGGGTTCCGGTAACCCCCCGGTACTCCGGTATATATCCGATAACCCCCGGAACCATTTCGGTGTCCGAATATAGTCATCCAATATATCAATCTTCATGTCTCGACCATTTTGAGACTCCTCGTCATGTCCGTGATCACATCTGGGACTCCGAAAAACCTTCGGTACATCAAAACATATAAACTCATAATATAACTGTCATCGAAACGTTAAGCATGCGGACCCTACGGGTTCGAGAACTATGTAGACATGACCGAGACACGTCTCCGGTCAATAACCAATAGCAGAACCTGGATGCTCATATTGGCTCCCACATATTCTACGAAGATCTTTATCGGTCAGACCGCATAACAACATACGTTGTTCCCTTTGTCATCGGTATGTTACTTGCCCGAGATTCGATCGTCGGTATCTCAATACCTAGTTCAATCTCGTTACCGGCAAGTCTCTTTACTCGTTCCGTAATACATCATCCCGCAACTAACTTATTAGTTGCAATGCTTGCAAGGCTTAAGTGATGTGCATTACCGAGAGGGCCCAGAGATACCTCTCCGACAATCGGAGTGACAAATCCTAATCCCGAAATACGCCAACCCAACAAGTACCTTCGGAGACACCTGTAGAGCACCTTTATAATCACCCAGTTACGTTGTGACGTTTGGTAGCACACAAAGTGTTCCTCCGGTAAATGGGAGTTGCATAATCTCATAGTCATAGGACCATGTATAAGTCATGAAGAAAGCAATGGCAACATACTAAACGATCGAGTGCTAAGCTAACAGAATGGGTCAAGTCAATCACATCATTCTCCTAATGATGTGATCCCATTAATCAAATGACAACTCATGTCTATGGCTAGGAAACATAACCATCTTTGATCAACGAGCTAGTCAAGTAGAGGCATACTAGTGACACTCTGTTCGTCTATGTATTCACACAAGTATTATGTTTCTGGTTAATACCATTCTAGCATGAATAATAAATATTTATCATGATATAAGGAAATAAATAATAACTTTATTATTGCCTCTAGGGCATATTTCCTTTAGTCTCCCACTTGCACTAGAGTCAATAATCTAGATTACACAGTAATGATTCTAACACCCATGGAGCCTTGGTGCTGATCATGTTTTGCTCGTGAAAGAGGCTTAGTCAACGGGTCTGCAACATTCAGATCCATATGTATCTTGCAAATTTCTATGTCTCCCACCTGGACTAAATCTCGGATGGAATTGAAGCGTCTCTTGATGTGCTTGGTTCTCTTGTGAAATCTGGATTCCTTCGCCAAGGCAATTGCACCAGTATTGTCACAAAAGATTTTCATGGGACCCGATGCACTAGGTATGACACCTAGATCGGAGATGAACTCCTTTATCCAGACTCCTTCATTTGTTGCTTCCGAAGCAGCTCTGTACTCCGCTTCACATGTAGATCCCGCCACGACGCTTTGTTTAGAACAGCACCAACTGACAGCTCCACCGTTCAATGTAAACACGTATCCGGTTTGCGATTTAGAATCGTCTGGATCAGTGTCAATGCTTGCATCAACGTAACCATTTACGATGAGCTCTTTGTCACCTCCATAAACGAGAAACATATCCTTAGTCCCTTTCAGGTATTTCAGGATGTTCTTGACCGCTGTCCAGTGATCCACTCCTGGATTACTTTGGTACCTCCCTGCTAAACTTATAGCAAGGCACACATCAGGTCTGGTACACAGCATTGCATACATGATAGAGCCTATGGCTAAAGCATGGGGAACATCTTTCATCTTCTCTCTATCTTCTGCAGTGGTCGGGCATTGAGTCTTACTCAACTTCACACCTTGTAACACAGGCAAGAACCCTTTCTTTGCTTGATCCATTTTGAACTTCTTCAAAACTTTGTCAAGGTATGTGCTTTGTGAAAGTCCAATTAAGTGTCTTGATCTATCTCTATAGATCTTGATGCCCAATATATACGCAGCTTCACCGAGGTCTTTCATTGAAAAATTCTTATTCAAGTATCCCTTTATGCTATTCAAAAATTCTATATCATTTCCAATCAGCAATATGCCATCCACATATAATATTAGAAATGCTACAGAGCTCCCACTCACTTTCTTGTAAATACAGGCTTCTCCAAAAGTCTGTACAAAACCAAATGCTTTGATCACACTATCAAAGCGTTTATTCCAACTCCGAGAGGCTTGCACCAGTCCATAAATAGATTGCTGGAGCTTGCACACTTTGTTAGCTCCCTTTGGATCGACAAAACCTTCCGGTTGCATCATATACAACTCATCTTCCAGAAACCCATTCAGGAATGCAGTTTTGACATCCATTTGCCAAATTTCATAATCATAAAATGCGGCAATTGCTAACATGATTCGGACAGACTTAAGCATCGCTACGGGTGAGAAGGTCTCATCGTAGTCAATCCCTTGAACTTGTCGAAAACCTTTTGCAACAAGTCGAGCTTTATAGACAGTAACATTACCGTCAGCGTCAGTCTTCTTCTTGAAGATCCATTTATTCTCAATTGCTTGCCGATCATCGGGCAAGTCAACCAAAGTCCACACTTTGTTCTCATACATGGATCCCATCTCAGATTTCATGGCCTCAAGCCATTTCGCGGAATCTGGGCTCACCATCGCTTCTTCATAGTTCGTAGGTTCGTCATGGTCTAGTAGCATAACCTCCAGAACAGGATTACCGTACCACTCTGGTGCGGATCTTACTCTGGTTGACCTACGAGGTTCAGTAACAACTTGATATGAAGTTCCATGATCATCATCATTAACTTCCTCACTAATTGGTGTAGGCGTCGCAGAAACCAGTTTCTGCGATGAACTACTTTCCAATAAGGGAGCAGGTACAATTACTTCATCAAGTTCTACTTTCCTCCCACTCACTTCTTTCGAGAGAAACTCCTTCTCCAGAAAGATTTCGAATTTAGCAACAAAAGTCTTGCCTTCGGATCTGTGATAGAAGGTGTACCCAACAGTCTCCTTTGGGTATCCTATGAAGACACATTTCTCCGATTTGGGTTCGAGCTTATCTGGTTGAAGCTTTTTCACATAAGCATCGCAGCCCCAAACTTTAGGAAACGACAGCTTTGGTTTCTTGCTAAACCACAGTTCATAAGGCGTCGTCTCAACGGATTTTGATGGTGCCCTATTTAACGTGAATGCGGCCGTCTCTAAAGCATAACCCCAAAATGATAGCGGTAAATCAGTAAGAGACATCATAAATCGCACCATATCTAGTAGAGTACGATTACGACGTTCGGACACACCATTACGCTGTGGTGTTCCGGGTGGCGTGAGTTGCGAAACTATTCCGCATTGTTTCAAATGAAGACCAAACTCATAACTCAAATATTCTCCTCCACGATCAGATCGTAGAAACTTTATTTTCTTGTTACGATGATTTTCAACTTCAGTCTGAAATTCTTTGAACTTTTCAAATGTTTCAGACTTATGTTTCATTAAGTAGATATACCCATATCTGCTTAAATCATCTGTGAAGGTGAGAAAATAACGATATCCGCCATGAGCCTCAACATTCATCGGACCACATACATCTGTATGTATGATTTCCAACAAATCTGTTGCTCTCTCCGTAGTTCCGGAGAACGGCGTTTTAGTCATCTTGCCCATGAGGCACGGTTCGCAAGTACCAAGTGATTCATAATCAAGTGGTTCCAAAAGTCCATCAGTATGGAGTTTCTTCATGCGCTTTACACCGATATGACCTAAACGGCAGTGCCACAAATAAGTTGCACTATCATTATCAACTCTGCATCTTTTGGCTTCAATATTATTAATATGTGTATCACTACTATCGAGATTCAACAAAAATAGACCACTCTTCGAGGGTGCATGACCATAAAAGATATTATTCATATAAATAGAACAACCATTATTCTCTGATTTAAATGAATAATCGTCTCGCATCAAACAAGATCCAGATATAATGTTCATGCTTAACGCTGGCACCAAATAGCAATTATTTAGGTCTAAAACTAATCACGAAGGTAGATGTAGAGGTAGCGTGCCGACCGCGATCACATCGACTTTGGAACCATTTCCCACGCGCATCGTCACCTCGTCCTTAGCCAATCTTCGCTTAATCCGTAGCCCCTGTTTCGAGTTGCAAATATTAGCAACAGAACCAGTATCAAATACCCAGGTGCTACTGCAAGCATTAGTAAGGTACACATCAATAACATGTATATCACATATTCCTTTGTTCACCTTGCCATCCTTCTTATCCGCCAAATACTTGGGGCAGTTCCGCTTCCAGTGACCAGTCTGCTTGCAGTAGAAGCACTCAGTCTCAGGCTTAGATCCAGACTTGGGTTTCTTCTCCTGAGCAGCAACTTGCTTGCTGTTCTTCTTGAAGTTCCCCTTCTTCTTCCCTTTGCCCTTTTTCTTGAAACTGGTGGTCTTATTGACCATCAACACTTGATGCTCCTTCTTGATTTCTACCTCCGCAGCCTTTAGCATTGCGAAGAGCTCGGTAATCGTCTTATCCATCCCTTGCATGTTATAGTTCATCACGAAGCTCTTGTAGCTTGGTGGCAGTGATTGGAGAATTCTGTCAATGACGCTATCATCCGGAAGATTAACTCATAGTTGAATCAAGTGATTATTATACCCAGACATTTTGAGTATATGCTCACTGACAGAACTATTCTCCTCCATCTTGCAGCTGTAGAACTTATTGGAGACTTCATATCTCTCAATTCAGGCATTTGCTTGAAATATTAACTTCAACTCCTGGAACATCTCATATGCTCCATGACGTTCAAAACGTCGTTGAAGTCCCGGTTCTAAGCCGTAAAGCATGGCACATTGAACTATCGAGTAGTCATCAGCTTTGCTCTGCCAGACGTTCTTAACGTCGTCAGTTGCATCGGCAGCAGGCCTGGCACCCCGCGGTGCTTCCAGGACGTAATTCTTCTGTGCAGCAATGAGGATAATCCTCAAGTTACGGACCCAGTCCGTGTAATTGCTACCATCATCTTTCAACTTTGCTTTCTCAAGGAACACATTAAAATTCAACGGAACAACAGCACGGGCCATCTATCTACAATCAACATAGACAAGCAAGATACTATCAGGTACTAAGTTCATGATAAATTTAAGTTCAATTAATCATATTACTTAAGAACTCCCACTTAGATAGACATCCCTCTAATCCTCTAAGTGATCACCTTATAATGCTACCGTCAATCAAAGCAAGATAAGATGCATAAAGGATTAACATCACATGCAATCAATATAAGTGATATGATATGGCCATCATCATCTTGTGCTTGTGATCTCCATCTCCGAAGCACCGTAATGATCACCATCGTCACCGGCGCGACACCTTGATCTTCATCGTAGCATCGTTGTCGTCTCGCCAATCTTATGCTTCTACGACTATCGCTACCGCTTAGTGATAACGTAAAGCATTACAGGGCGATTGCATTGCATACAATAAAGCGACAACCATATGGCTCCTGCCAGTTGCCGATGACTCGGTTACAAAACATGATCATCTCATACAATAAAATTTAGCATCATGTCTTGACCATATCACATCACAACATGCCCTGCAAAAACAAGTTAGACGTCCTCTACTTTGTTGTTGCAAGTTTTACGTGGCTGCTACAGGCTTAGCAAGAATCGTTCTTACCTACGCATCAAAACCACAACGATAGTTTGTCAAGTTGGTGCTGTTTTAACCTTCGCAAGGACCGGGCGTAGCCACACTCAGTTCAACTAAAGTTGGAGAAACTGACACCCGCCAGCCACCTGTGTGCAAAGCACGTAGGTAGAACCAGTCTCGCGTAAGCGTACGCATAATGTCGGTCCGGGCCGCATCATCCAACAATACCGCCGAACCAAAGTATGACATGCTGGTAAGCAGTATGACTTATATCGCCCACAACTCACTTGTGTTCTACTCGTGCATATAACATCAACGCATAAAACCTGGCTCAGATGCCACTGTTGGGGAACGTAGTAATTTCAAAAAAATTCCTACGCACACGCAAGATCATGGTGATGCATAGCAACGAGAGGGGAGAGTGTTGTCCACGTACCCTCATAGACCAAAAGCGGAAGCGTTAGCATAACGCGGTTGATGTAGTCGTACGTCTTCACAATCCGACCGATCAAGTACCGAACGCACGACACCTCCGAGTTCAGCACACGTTCAGCCCGATGACGTCCCTCGAACTCCGATCCAGCCGAGTGGTGAGGGAGAGTTTCGTCAGCACGACGGCGTGGTGACGATGATGATGTTCTACCGATGCAGGGCTTCGCCTAAGCACCGCTACAGTATTATTGAGGTGGATTATGGTGGAGGGGGCACCGCACACGGCTAAAAGATCAAGCGATCAGTTGTTGTGTCTCTGGGGTGCCCCCTTGCCCCCGTATATAAAGGAGCAAGGGGGGAGGTGCGGCCGGCCAGGAGGAGTCCTACTCCCATCGGGAGTAGGACTCCCTCCCTTCCTTGTTGGACTAGGAGAGGAGAGGGAAGGAGAGAGGGGGAAAGGAAAGGGGGGGCGCCGCCCCCCTCCTTGTCCAATTCGGACTTGGGGGGAGGGGCGCACGGCTGCCCCTTGGCCTCCTCTCCTCTTCCACCAATTGGGCCCATGAGGCCCAATAGCCTTCGGGGGGTTCCGGTAACCCCCCGGTACTCCGGTATATATCCGATAACCCCTGGAACCATTCCGGTGTCCGAATATAGTCATCCAATATATCAATCTTCATGTCTCGACCATTTCGAGACTCCACGTCATGTCCGTGGTCACATCCGGGACTCCGAACAACCTTCGGTACATCAAAACATATAAACTCATAATATAAATGTCATCGAAACGTTAAGCGTGCGGACCCTACGGGTTCGAGAACTATGTAGACATGACCGAGACATGTCTCCGGTCAATAACCAATAGCGGAACCTGGATGCTCATATTGGCTCCCACATATTCTACGAAGATCTTTATTGGTTAGACCGCCTAGCAACATACGTTGTTCCCTTTGTCATCGGTATGTTACTTGCCCGAGATTCGATCGTCGGTATCTCAATACCTAGTTCAATCTCGTTACCGGCAAGTCTCTTTACTCGTTCCGTAATACATCATCCCACAACTAACTCATTAGTTGCAATGCTTGCAAGGCTTAAGTGATGTGCATTACTGAGAGGGCCCAGAGATACCTCTCCGACAATCGGAGTGACAAATCCTAATCTCGAAATACGCCAACCCAACAAGTACCTTCGGAGACACCTGTAGAGCACCTTTATAATCACCCAGTTACGTTGTGCCGTTTCGTAGCACATAAAGTGTTCGTCCGGTAAACGGGAGTTGCATAATCTCATAGTCATAGGAACATGTATAAGTCATGAAGAAAGCAATAGCAACATACTAAACGATCGAGTGCTAAGCTAACGGAATGGGTCAAGTCAATCACATCATTCTCCTAATGATGTGATCCCATTAATCAAATGACAACTCATGTCTATGGCTAGGAAACATAACCATCTTTGATCAACGAGCTAGTCAAGTAGAGGCATACTAGTGACACTCTGTTTGTCTATGTATTCACACAAGTATTATGTTTCCGGTTAATACCATTCTAGCATGAATAATAAACATTTATCATGATATAAGGAAATAAATAATAACTTTATTATTGCCTCTAGGGCATATTCCTTCACTGGCACTGCTCCACCACGCATATTCCATGCCAACGATCCATCGACATTAATTTTGACAGCGCCGGACCCGGGTGCAAGCCAGCGTTGTGGCCGGACCACCGCTATTGTTGGGCTGGCCACCACTGGTTCCCTTTGGAGTTGTTGCAAGTCTTCTAGGAAGGAAGTTGTTCACAAAAGATATGGTTTGCTGCAGCGCTTGAAAGATCGCTTCGTACACTGCTTTCCGACGTGCATACCAAACAGCCCATAATGTGACAGCCATCGTCGTGAACTTGGAATGATCAAGCTTGCTATATAACTCAAACAACCACCTCTTTGCACTTGGTTCTTCCAGTTCAGACATCGCTTGCTCCACATCTGCGTCTGATAGAGCCCACACGCACCTCGACATGGTACAGGAGATCAACGCATGACGCCATGAGTCTTGGCACCCACACAGAGGACATGTGTTTTGGGTTGCCTTATTTCTGTGATGCAGCACATCCGTGGTAGGCAGCGAATGACGTGCTAATCTCCACATGAATACTTTGATCTTCGAAGGTATTGCTATTTTCCACAGAGCCGACCAGGCCCTTTGTTCCTCCTGTCCCGAAGATGATCCCGTTCTTCCCTCTAGCCACTCTTCTCGCTGCAGCTTGGTGCTAACCAAGAATCTGTAAGCTGAGCTAACAGTGAACCTCTATTTTTTATCTGGGTACTAAGCCCAGAAGTCATCAATGTTGCGCGTGCAAACTGGGATTCTCAAAATAGCTTCCGCATCAAAGCGTATGAACACCGACCGGACCAACCCTTCGTTCCATGATCTGGTGGCTGGCTGTAGCAACTCCGCCACCTTCGTTGGAGGGTTTTGCACGAGGGAAGTGATGGGTCGTGGTGTATGTTCTTTTGGTATCCAATTATCCGTCTAGATATTTGTCGTCTGACCATTCCCAATCCTCCTAATGATACCTTGCTTCATTACATCTCTCCCCTCGAGTATTGCTCGCCAAATCTGAGAGGGACGAGTTCCCAGTTGAGCATCTAGCAATGAGGAACCAGGGAAATAACTTGCCTTGAGTATTCTGGCACTCAACGTGGATGGTTCATTAAAGAGTCTGCAAGCTTGTCGGGCCAGCAAAGCTAGGTTAAAAAGCTCCAAGTCTCTGAAACCCAGTCCTCCCAAGTGTTTAGGTCTCATCATTACATCCCAGGAGACCCAAGCCGGCTTCCTGTGTCCCTGTTTGCATCCCCACAAAAACTTCCAGATAATAGACTTTATATGATCACACAATCCTCTTGGTAGTTTAAAACATGACATAGAGTATACTAGGATGGCCTGGGCTACGAATTTAATGAGAACCTCTTTCCCTCCTGCTGATAAACATTTACTCATCCATCCTTTAACCTTGTCCCACACACGATCACTTAAATATTTGAAAGTGTCGTTCTTAGAATGCCCCACATCTGTTGGCATCCCTAAGTATATGTCGCTCAAAGATTCATTAGGGACATGAAGGAAACCCTTTACTGCATCTCGAACTATATCCGGGGTCCCCTTACTGAAGAAGATGGATGATTTGTCCCTGTTTATTCTCTGACCCGATGCCATACAATATGACTCCAATAGGTTTGATATCTCCTCCGCTCCATTAACACTTGCCCTGAAAAATAGCAGGCTATCATCCGCGAATAAAAGGTGGTTCACCGACGGAGCCGATGGTGCCACCTTAATGCCGCCGAGCTGGGATGACTGGTTTTGTGATTTTAGTAGGCACGAAAGGCCCTCTGCTGCCAACAAGAAAAGGTAAGGAGAGATGGGATCTCCCTGTCGAATGCCACGTGTAGGTTTGAATTCTACCAACTTATGTCCATTAAACATTACTGAGAATGAGACATTGCTCACCATATTCATAATGACAGTAATCCAGGGTGCAGCAAAACCTAGCTTCTCCATTATCGCTCTGAGATATTCCCACTCAACTCTGTCATACGCTTTCATCATGTCAAGCTTGAGTGCACAATACCTGTTGCTCTTGGCCCTGTTTCTCTTCATAAAATGAAGGCACTCATAAGCTGAAATTATATTGTCCGTGATCAGCCTTCCTGGGACGAAAGCCGATTGTTCCTCAGAGATGATATCAGGCATAATGATCTTAAGGCGGTTTGCTAGCACCTTTGAGGCAGTCTTGTAAAACACGTTACATAAATTGATGGGAGGAATTGTGACAGTAAGGTGGGGTTAGATACCTTAGGGATTAACACCAGGAGTGTATCATTAACACATGATGGGCTCTCCTCCCCTCGAACGATGCCCAAAACCGCCCGAGTGACTGTTGGGGAACGTAGTAATTTCAAAAAAATCCTACGCACACGCAAGATCATGGTGATGCATAGCAACAAGAGGGGAGAGTGTTGTCCACGTACCCTCGTAGACCGCAGCGGAAGCGTTATCACAACGCGGTTGATGTAGTCGTACGTCTTCACGATCCAACCGATCAAGTACCGAACGCACGGCACCTCCGACTTCTACACACGTTCAGCTCGATGACGTCCCTCGAACTCCGATCCAGCCGAGTGTTGAGGGAGAGTTTCGTCAGCACGACGGCGTGGTGACGATGATGATGTTCCACCGACGCAGGGCTTCGCCTAAGCTCCGCAACGGTATTATCGAGGTGTAATATGGTGGAGTGGGGCACCGCACACGGCTAAGAGATCTCAAGGATCAATTGTTGTGTCCATGGGGTGCCCCCTGCCCCCGTATATAAAGCAGCAAGGGAGGAGGAGGCCGGCCCTAGGAGGGGGCGCACCAAGTGTGGAGTCCTACTAGGACTCCCTAGTCCTAGTAGGATTCCACCTCCCATATGGAATAGGAAAAGAGGAAGGGAAAAAGAGAAGGAAGGAAGGGGGCGCCCCCTTCCCTAGTCCAATTTGGACCAGACCAAGGGGAGGGGTGCGGCCACCCTTGAGGCCCTTTTCCTTCTTTCCCGTATGGCCCAATAAGGCCCAATACGTATTCCCGTAACTCTCCGGTACTCCAAAAAATACCCGAATCACTCGGAACCTTTCCGAAGTCCGAATATAGTCGTCCAATATATCGATCTTTACGTCTCGGCCATTTCGAGACTCCTCGTCATGTCCCCGATCTCATCTGGGACTCCGAACTCCTTCGGTAGATCAACATACATAAACTCATAATAAAGCTGTCATCGTAACGTTAAGCGTGTGGACCCTACGGGTTCGAGAACTATGTAGACATGACCGAGACACGTCTCCGGTCAATAACCAATAGCGGGACCTGGATGCCCATATTGGCTCCCACATATTCTACGAAGATCTTTATCGGTCAGACCGCATAACAACATACGTTGTTCCCTTTGTCACCGGTATGTTACTTGCCCGAGATTTGATCGTCGGTATCTCGATACCTAGTTCAATCTCGTTACCGGCAAGTCTCTTTACTCGTTCCGTAACACATCATCCCGCAACTAACTCATTAGTCACAATGCTTGCAAGGCTTATAGTGATGTGCATTACCGAGTGGGCCCAGAGATACCTCTCCGACAATTGGAGTGACAAATCCTAATCTCAAAATACGCCAACCCAACAAGTACCTTTGGAGACACCTGTAGAGCACCTTTATAATCACCCATTTACGTTGTGACGTTTGGTAGCACACAAAGTGTTCCTCCGGTAAAGGGGAGTTGCATAATCTCATAGTCATAGGAACATGTATAAGTCATGAAGAAAGCAATAGCAACATACTAAACGATCGAGTGCTAAGCTAATAGAATGGGTCAAGTCAATCACGTCATTCTCCTAATGAGGTGATCTCGTTAATCAAATGACAACTCATGTCTATGGCTAGGAAACATAACCATCTTTGATTAACGAGCTAGTCAAGTAGAGGCATACTAGTGACACTCTGTTTGTCTATGTATTCACACATGTATTATGTTTCCGGTTAATACAATTCTAGCATGAATAATAAACATTTATCATGATATAAGGAAATATATAATACTTTATTATTGCCTCTAGGGCATATTTCCTTCAGTCTCCCACTTGCACTAGAGTCAATAATCTAGTTCACATCGCCATGTGATTTAACATCAATAATTCACATCACCATGTGATTAACACCCATAGTTCACATCTCTATGTGACCAACACTCAAAGGGTTTACTAGAGTCAATAATCTAGTTCACATCGCTATGTGATTAACACCCAAAGTGTACTAAGGTGTGATCATGTTTTGATTGTGAGATAATTTTAGTCAACGGGTCTGTCACATTCAGATCCGTAAGTATTTTGCAAATTCCTATGTCTACAATGCTCTGCACGGAGCTACTCTAGCTAATTGCTCCCACTTTCAATATGTATCTAGACCGAGACTTAGAGTCATCTAGATTTAGTGTCAAAACTTGCATCGACGTAACCCTTTACGACGAACCTTTTGTCACTTCCATAATCGAGAAACATTTCCTTATTCCACTAAGGATAATTTTGACCGCTGTCCAGTGATCTACTCCTAGATCACTATTGTACTCCCTTGCCAAAATCAGTGTAGGGTATACAATAGATCTGGTATACAGCATGGCATACTTTATAGAACCTATGGCCAAGGCATAGGGAATGACTTTCATTCTCTTTCTATCTTCTGCCGTGGTCTGGCTTTGAGTCTTACTCAATTTCATACCTTGTAACACAGGCAAGAACTCTTTCTTTGACTGTTCTATTTTGAACTACTTCAAAATCTTGTTAAGGTATGTACTCATTGAAAAAACTTATCAAGCGTTTTGATCTATCTCTATAGATCTTGATGCTCAATATGTAAGCAGCTTCACCGAGGTCTTTCTTTTGAAAAACTCCTTTCAAACACTCCTTTATGCTTTGCAGAATAATTCTACACTATTTCCGATCAACAATATGTCATTCACATATACTTATCAGAAATGTTGTAGTGCTCCCACTCACTTTCTTGTAAATACAGGCTTCACCGCAAGTCTGTATAACACTATATCCTTTGATCAACTTATAAAAGTGTATATTCCAACTCCGAGATGCTTGCACCAGTCCATAGATGGATCGCTGGAGCTTGCATATTTTGTTAGCACCTTTAGGATTGACAAAACCTCCTGGTTGCATCATATACAACTCTTCTTTAATAAATCCATTAAGGAATGCAGTTTTGTTTATCCCTTTGCCATATTTCATAAAATGCGGCAATTGCTAACATGATTCGGACAGACTTAAGCATAGATACGAGTGAGAAACTCTCGTCGTAGTCAACATCTTGAACTTGTCGAAAACCTTTTGCGACAATTCTAGCTTTGTAGATAGTGACACTACTATCAGCGTCCGTCTTCCTCTTGAAGATCCATTTAATCTCAATGGCTCGCCGATCATTGGGCAAGTCAATCAAAGTCCATACTTTGTTCTCATATATGGATCTTATCTCAGATTTCATGGCCTCAAGCCATTTTGCGGAATCTGGGCTCACCATCGCTTCTTCATAGTTCGTAGGTTTGCCATGGTCTAGTAACATGACCTCCAGAACAACATTACCGTACCACTCTGGTGCGGTTCTTGATCTAGTTGACCTACGAAGTTCAGTAATAACTTGATCTGAAGTTTCATGATCATTATCATTAACTTCCTCACTAATTGGTGTAGGAGTCACAGGAACAGATTTCTGTGATGAACTACTTTCCAATAAGGGAGCAGGTACAGTTACCTCATCAAGTTCTACTTTCCTCCCACTCACTTCTTTTGAGAGAAACTCCTTCTCTAGAAAGGATCCATACTAAGCAACGAATGTCTTGCCTTCGGATCTGTGATAGAAGGTATACCCAACTGTTTTCTTTGGGTATCCTATGAAGACACATTTCTCCGATTTGGGTTTGAGCTTATCAAGATGAAACCTTTTCACATAAGCATCGCAACCCCAAACTTTAAGAAACGACAACTTTGGTTTCTTGCCAAACCACAGTTCATAAGGCGTCGTCTCAACGGATTTTGATGGTGCCCTATTTAACGTGAATGTAGCTGTCTCTAATGCATAACCCCAAAACGATAGTGGTAAATTGGTAAGAGACATCATATATCGCACCATATCTAATAAAGTACGGTTACGATGTTCGGACACACCATTATGCTGTGGTGTTCCGGGTGGCGTGAGTTGCGAAACTATTCCGCATTGTTTCAAATGTAGTCCAAACTCGTAACTCAAATATTTTACCTCTGCGATCATATCGTAGAAACTTTTATTTTCTTGTTACGATGATTCTCCACTTCACTCTAAAATTCTTTGAACTTTTCAAATGTTTCAGACTTTGTGTTTCATCAAGTAGATATACCCATATCTGCTCAAATCATCTGTGAAGGTCAGACAATAATGATACCTGCTACGAGCCTCAATATTCATCGGACCACATACATCTGTATGTATGATTTCCAACAAATCTGTTGTTGTCTCCATAGTACCGGAGAACGACGTTTTAGTCATCTTGCCCATGAGGCACGCTTCGGAAGCATCAAGTGATTCATAATCAAGTGATTCCAAAATCCCATCAGTATGGAGTTTCTTCATGCGCTTTACACCAATATGACCTAAACGGCAGTGCCACAAATAAGTTGCACTATCATTATTAACTTTGCATCTTTTGGCTTCAATATTATGAATATGTGTATCACTACGATCGAGATCTAACAAACCATTTTCATTGGTGTGTGTGACCATAAAAGGTTTTTATTCATGTAAACAGAACAACAATTGTTCTCTAACTTAAATGAATAACCGTATTGCAATAAACATGATCAAATCATATTCATGCTCAACGCAAACACCAAATAACACTTATTTAGTTTCAACACTAATCCCGAAAGTATAGGGAGTGTGCGATGATGATCATATCAATCTTGGAACTACTTCCAACACACATCGTCACCTCACCTTTTACTAGTCTCTGTTTATTCTGCTACTCCCGTTTTCGAGTTACTACTCTTTAGCAACTGAACCAGTATCAAATACTGAGAGGTTGCTATAAACACTAGTAAGTACACATCAATAACATGTATATCCAATATACCTTTGTTCACTTTGCCATCTTTCTTATCCACCAAATACTTGGGGTAGTTCCGCTTCCAGTGACCAGTCCCTTTGCAGTAGAAGCACTTAGTCTCAGGCTTAGGTACAGACTTGGGCTTCTTCACTTGAGTAGCAACTTGCTTGCCGTTCTTTTGAAGTTCCCCTTCTTCCCTTTGCCCTTTTCTTGAAACTAGTGGTCTTGTCAACCATCAACACTTGAAGTGGTCTCGTCAACCATCAACACTTGATGTTTTTCTTGATTTCTACCTTCGTCGATTTCAGCATCACGAAGAGCTCGGGAATTACTTTCGTCATCCCTTGCATACTATAGTTCATCACGAAGTTCTACTAACTTGGTGATGGTGACTAGAGAATTCTGTCAATCACTATTTTATCTGGAAGATTAACTCCCACTTGATTCAAACGATTGTAGTACCCAGACAATCTGAGCACATGCTCACTAGTTGAGCGATTCTCCTCCGTCTTTTAGCTATAGAACTTGTTGGAGACTTCATATCTCTCAACTCGCGTATTTGCTTGAAATATTAACTTCAACTCCTGGAACATCTTATATGGTCCATGACGTTCAAAACGTCTTTGAAGTCCCGATTCTAAGCCGTTAAGCATGGTGCACTAAACTATCAAGTAGTCATCATATTGAGCTAGCCAAACATTCATAACGTCTGCATCTGCTCCTGCAATAGGTCTGTCACCTAGCGGTGCATCAAGGACATAATTCTTCTGTGCAGCAATGAGGATAATCCTCAGATCACGGATCCAATCCGCATCTTTGCTACTAACATCTTTCAACATAATTTTTCTCTAGGAACATATCAAAAATAAACATAGGGAAGCAACAACGCGAGCTATTGATCTACAACATAATTTGCAAAATACTATCAGGACTAAGTTCACGATAAATTTAAGTTCAATTAATCATATTACTTAAGAACTCCCACTTAGATAGACATCCCTCTAATCATCTAAGTGATTACGTGATCTAAAGAAACTAAACCATGTCCGATTAACACGTGAGATGGAGTAGTTTCAATGGTGAACATCACTATGTTGATCATATCTACTATATGATTCACGCTCGACCTTTCGGTCTCTGTGTTCCGAGGCCATATCTGTATATGCTAGGCTCGTCAAGTTTAACCTGAGTATTCCGCGTGTGCAACTGTTTTGCACCCGTTGTATTTGAACGTAGAGCCTATCACACCCGATTAACACGTGGTGTCTCGGCACGAAGAACTTTTGCAACGGTGCATACTCAGGGAGAACACTTTTATCTTGAAATTTTAGTGAGAGATCATCTTATAATGCTACCGTCAATCAAAGCAAGATAAGATGCATAAAGGATTAACATCACATGCAATCAATATAAGTGATATGATATGGCCATCATCATCTTGTGCTTGTGATCTCCATCTCCGAAGCACCGTGCTTGTGATCTCCATCTCCGAAGCACCGTCATGATCACCATCGTCACCGGCGCGACACCTTGATCTCCATCGTAGCATCGTTGTCGTCTCGCCAACTTATTGCTTTTACGACTATCGCTACCGCTTAGTGATAAAGTAAAACTATTACATGGCGATTGCATCTCATACAATAAAGCAACAACCATATGGCTCCTGCCAGTTGCCGATAACTCGGTTACAAAACATGATCATCTCATACAACACATTATATCACATCATGTCTTGACCATATCACATCACAACATGCCCTGCAAAAACAAGTTAGACGTCCTCTACTTTGTTGTTGCATATTTTACGTGGCTGCTACGGGCTTAGCAAGAACCGTTCTTACCTACGCATCAAAACCACAACGATAGTTTGTCAAGTTGGTGCTGTTTTAACCTTCGCAAGGACCGAGCGTAGCCACACTCGGTTCAACTAAAGTGAGACAGACAGACACCCGCCAGTCACCTTTAAGGAACGAGTGCTCTGAACGGTGAAACCAGTCTCGCGTAAGCGTACGCGTAATGTCGGTCCGGGCCGCTTCATCTCACAATACCGCTGAACCAAAGTATGACATGCTGGTAAGCAGTATGACTTATATCGCCCAGAACTCACTTGTGTTCTACTCGTGCATAGCATCAACGCATAAAACCAGGCTCGGATGCCACTGTTGGGGAACGTAGTAATTTCAAAAAAATTCCTACGCACACGCAAGATCATGGTGATGCATAGCAACGAGAGGGGAGAGTGTTGTCCACGTACCCTCGTAGACCGCAGCGGAAGCGTTATCACAACGCGGTTGATGTAGTCGTACGCTTTCACGATCCGACCGATCAAGTACTGAACGCACGGCACCTCCGAGTTCTACACACGTTTAGCTCGATGACGTCCCTTGAACTCCGATCCAGCCGAGTGTTGAGGGAGAGTTTCGTCAGCACGACGGCGTGGTGACGATGATGATGTTCCACCGACGCAGGGCTTCGCCTAAGCTCCGCAACGGTATTATCGAGGTGTAATATGGTGGAGGGGGGCACCGCACACGGCTAAGAGATCTCAAGGATCAATTGTTGTGTCCATGGGGTGCCCCTGCCCCCGTATATAAAGCAGCAAGGGAGGAGGAGGCCGGCCCTAGGAGGGGGCGCACCAAGTGTGGAGTCCTACTAGGACTCCCTAGTCCTAGTAGGATTCCACCTCCCATATGGAATAGGAAAAGAGGAAGGGAAAAAGAGAAGGAAGGAAGGGGGCGCCCCCCTTCCCTAGTCCAATTCGGACCAGACCAAGGGGAGGGGTGCGTCCACCCTTGAGGCCCTTTTCCTTCTTTCCCGTATGGCCCAATAAGGCCCAATACGTATTCCCGTAACTCTCCGGTACTCCGAAAAATACCCGAATCACTCGGAACCTTTCCGAAGTTCGAATATAGTCGTCCAATATATCGATCTTTACGTCTCAGCCATTTCAAGACTCCTTGTCATGTCCCCGATCTCATCCGGGACTCCAAACTCCTTCGGTACATCAACATACATAAACTCATAATAAAGCTGTCATCGTAACGTTAAGCGTGCGGACCCTACGGGTTCGAGAACTATGTAGACATGACCGAGACACGTCTCCGGTCAATAACCAATAGCGGGACCTGGATGCCCATATTGGCTCCCACATATTCTACGAAGATCTTTATCGGTCAGACCGCATAACAACATACGTTGGTCCCTTTGTCACCGGTATGTTACTTGCCCGAGATTTGATCGTTGGTATCTCGATACCTAGTTCAATCTCGTTACCGGCAAGTCTCTTTACTCGTTCCGTAACACATCATCCCGCAACTAACTCATTAGTCACAATGCTTGCAAGGCTTATAGTGATGTGCATTACCGAGTGGGCCCAGAGATACCTCTCCGACAATTGGAGTGACAAATCCTAATCTCGAAATACGCCAACCCAACAAGTACCTTTGGAGACACCTGTAGAGCACCTTTATAATCATCCATTTACGTTGTGACGTTTGGTAGCACACAAAGTGTTCCTCCGGTAAACGGGAGTTGCATAATTTCATAGTCATAGGAACATGTATAAGTCATGAAGAAAGCAATAGCAACATAATAAACGATCGAGTGCTAAGCTAACGGAATGGGTCAAGTCAATCACGTCATTCTCCTAATGAGGTGATCTCGTTAATCAAATGACAACTCATGTCTATGGCTAGGAAACATAACCATCTTTGATTAACGAGCTAGTCAAGTAGAGGCATACTAGTGACACTCTGTTTGTCTATGTATTCACACATGTATTATGTTTCCGGTTAATACAATTCTAGCATGAATAATAAACATTTATCATGATATAAGGAAATATATAATACTTTATTATTGCCTCTAGGGCATATTTCCTTCAGTGACCGCTTCCCCACATACGTCCCAGTGCCTCTGAAAGAACTGAGCCGGAAAACCGTCAGGCCCCGGTGCTTTGGCAGGAAACATCTGGAATAAAGTTGTTTTTACTTCCTTCTCCTTGTATGGTGCCAACAATATATCGTTCATGGCCGGTGTCACCTTTTTCGATACGTGTTCTAGTACTTCTGCAACTCCATGTACACCTTCAGAAGTATAAAAATTTCTGTAAAATCGAGCGCAAGTTGCTGCATGTCCGACATGTCCTCCGTGAGCTCGCCATTCGCACTTTGCAACACCTTAATCAGGTTCTTCCTCTGCATCATTGATGCTCGCATATGGAAGAAATGAGTGTTGCGATCTCCGGCAGACAGCCACTCAATACGAAATCGCTGCCTCCACATAAGCCCTTCCCGCAAGTAAAGTTCGATGAGTCTGTCATCGATCTTAGTTTCTACATGAGATGGGCCAGCCCTAGCTGGCTCGTTCCGAAACCTATCGAGTTCCTTCTTGAGCTTGCGGATCTCACCACTAACACTACCAAAAGAAGCCGTGGCCCAAACTCCCAAGTTGTTTGCCAGATCGTTCAGTTTGGTTCGAACCTCGTTCGCCGTTAGCTATCCTCCCGGCTCCCATGCAGTATGAATGGTGTTTTTCAACTCCTCATGGGTGTCCCACATCACCTCGTATCGAAATCTCTTATCAGCCTTTGCTCCTGGAACTCGTGGCGCGAGGTGTACTAGAATCAGTGAATGATCGGAAGTTGCTGCGGTGAGATGCTCAACAGCCGCACTAGGAAATTGAGTGCACCATTCGACTGTCCCGAGAGCCCTATCCAGTCGTACATGTGTGAAGGGCCCTCCGACTACCTTCTTCTCGTATGTCCACATCCTTCTAGAGAAACCAAGGTCTACCAGACCACACACACCCACTGTGTCCCTGAAACCCTGGATCTGGATTGACTACGAGTTCCAATCCCTGTTGGGGAACGTAGCAATAATTCAAAATTTTCCTACGTGTCACCAAGTTCAATCTAGGACATGCTAGCAACGAGAGAGAGGGAGTGCATCTTCATACCCTTGAAGATCGCTAAGCGGAAGCGTTACAAGAACGCGGTTGATGGAGTCGTACTCGCAGCGATTCAAATCGCGGAAGATCCGATCTAGCGCCGAACGGACGGCGCCTCCGCGTTCAACACACGTACAGCCCGGGGACGTCTCCTCCTTCTTGATCCAGCAAGGGGAGAGGAGAAGTTGAGGGAGAACTCCAGCACGACGGCGTGGTGGCAATGGAGCTCGTGGTTCTCCGGCAGGGCTTCGCCAAGCACTACGGAGGAGGAGGAGATGTATGAGGAGGAAGGGACCGCGCCAGGGAAGGGTGTGGCTGCCCTCCCACCCCTCACTATATATAGGGGAAGGGGAGAGGGGGCCGGCCCCTCTAGATGGATCTAGAGGAGGAGGCGGCGGCCAGGGGTAACACTAGATGGGTTTGGGCGCCCCCACCCCCTAGGAAACTTGCCCCCCCAAGCCGGGAGGGGCGGCTGCCCTAGGGGTGGCGCCCCCACCTCTCCTGGTTACGTGAGAGGGGTTGGGAGGGGCGCACAGCCCCTTAGTGAGCTGGTTTGCCCCTTCCCCTTGGCCCATAAGGCCCTCCAACGCTTGTCGGGGCCTCCGAAACCCCTTTCGAACATGATGGCCATAGCCTGGTACCCCCGGAACAATTCCGGACTCCAATACCCTTCGTCCAATATACCGATCTTCACCTCCGGACCATTCTGGAGTTCCTCGTCATGTACGGGATCTCATCCGGGACTCCGAACACCTTCGGTAACCACATACTATTTCCCATAACAACTCCAGCGTCACCGAACCTTAAGTGTGTAGACCCTACGGGTTCGGGAACCATGCAGACATGACCGAGACACCTCTCCAGCCAATAACCAATAGCGGGATCTGGATACCCATATTGGCTCCCACATGTTCCACAATGATCTCATCGGATGAACCACGATGTCGGGGATTCAATCAATCCCGTATACAATTCCCTTTGTCCATCGGTATGTTACTTGCCCGAGATTCGATCGTCGGTATCCCAATACCTCGTTCAATCTCGTTACCGGCAAGTCTCTTTACTCGTTCCGTAATGCATGATCACGTGGCTAACTCCTTAGTCACATTGAGCTCATTATGATGATGCATTACCGAGTGGGCCCAGAGACACCTCTCCGTCATATGGAGTGACAAATCCCAGTCTCGATTCGTGCCAACCCAACAGACACTTTCGGAGATACCTGTAATGCACCTTTATAGCCACCCAGTTACGTTGTGACGTTTGGTACACCCAAAGCATTCCTACGGTATCCGGGAGTTGCACAATCTCATGGTCTAAGGAAACGATACTTGACATTAGAAAAGCTCTAGCAAATGAACTACACGATCTTGTGCTATGCTTAGGATTGGGTCTTTTCCATCACATCATTCTCCTAATGATGTGATCCCGTTATCAATGACATCCAATGTCCATGGTCAGGAAACCATAACCATCTATTGATCAACGAGCTAGTCAACTAGAGGCTTACTAGGGACATGTTGTGGTCTATGTATTCACACATGTATTACGGTTTCCAGTTAATACAATTATAGCATGAACAATAGACAATTATCATGAACAAGGAAATACAATAATAACCATTTTATTATTGCCTCTAGGGCATATTTCCAACAGTCTCCCACTTGCACTAGAGTCAATAATCTAGTTCACATCACCATGTGATTAACACTCAGTGAGTTCTAGGGTTTGATCATGTTATGCTTACGAGAGAGGTTTTAGTCAACGGGTCTGCAACATTCAGATCCGTGTGTGCTTTACAAATCTCCATGTCATCTTGTAGATGCAGCTACCACGCGCTACTTGGAGCTATTCCAAATAACTGCTCTACTATACGACTCCAGTTCACTACTCAGAGTCATCCGGATTAGTGTCAAAGTTTGCATCGACATAACCCCTTACGACGAACTCTTTTACCACCTCCATAATCGAGAAAATTCCTTAGTCCATTAGTTACTAAGGATTAGTTCGACCGCTGTCATGTGATCCATTCCTGGATCACTATTGTACCCCTTGACTAACTCATGGCGAGGCACACTTCAGGTGCGGTACACAGCATAGCATACTGTAGAGCCTACGTCTAAAGCATAGGGGACGACCTTCGTCCTTTCTCTCTCTTCTGCCGTGGTCAGGTCTTGAGTCTTACTCAATACTCACACCTTGTAACACAACCAAGAACTCCTTCTTTGCTGATCTATTTTGAACTCCTTCAAAATCTTGTTGTATTCATTTGAAAGTACTATTAAGCGTTTTTTATCTATCCTTATAGATCTTGATGCTCAATGTTCAAGTAGCTTAATCCAGGTTTTCCATTGAAAAACACTTTTCAAATAACCCTGTATGCTTTCCAGAAATTCTACGTCATTTCTGATCAACAATATGTTAACAACATATACTCATCAAAAATTCTATAGTCCTCCCACTCACTTCCTTGGAAAATACAAGTTTCTCATAAACTTTGTATAAACCCAAAATCTTTGATCATCTCATCAAAGCGTACATTCCAACTCCGAGATGCTTACTCCAGTCCTTAGAAGGATTGTTGGAGCTTTGCATACTTGTTAGCATCTTTCAGGATTGACAAAACCTTCTGGTTGTATCACATACAACCTTTCCTCAAGAAAATCGTCGAGGAAACAATATTTTTTGACATCCTATCTGCAAGATTTCATAAATAATTCAGTAACTGCTAATATAATTCCAACAGACTCTTAGCATCGCTACGAGTGAGAAAATCTCATCGTAGTCAACTCCTTGAACTTGTCGGAAAACATCTTAACGACAAGTCGAGCTTTCTTAATGGTGACACTTACCATCATTGTCTGTCTTCCTTTTAAAATCCATCTGCACCCAACAGCCTTACGACCATCAAGTAGCTCTTCCAAAGTCTATACTTTGTTTTTATACATGGATCCTCTCTCGGATTTTATGGCCTCGAGCCATTCGTTGGAATCTGGGCCCACCATCGTTTCTCCATAGCTCGTAGGTTCATTGTTGTCTAGCAACATGACTTCCAAGACAGGATTACGTACCACTCTGAAGTAGTACGCATCCTTGTCGTCCTACGAGGTTTGGTAGTGACTTGATCCGAAGTTTCATGATCACTATCATAAGCTTCTACTTCAATTGGTGTAGGTGCCACAGGAACAACTTCTTGTGCCCTGCTACACACTAGTTGAAGTGACGGTTCAGTAACCTCATCAAGTCTCCACCATCCTCCCACTCAATTCTTTCGAGAGAAACTTTTCCTCGAGAAAGGACCTGTTCCTCGAAACAATCACTTTGCTTCCAGATCTGAAATAGGAGGTATACCCAACTGTTTTGGGTATTCTATGAAGATGCATTTATCCGCTTTGGGTTCGAGCTTATCAGCCTGAAACTTTTTCACATAAGCGTCGCAGCCCCAAACTTTTAAGAAACGACAGCTTAGGTTTCTCTAAACCATAGTTCATACGGTGTCGTCTCAACGGAATTGCGTGGTGCCCTATTTAAAGTGAATGCGGTTGTCTCTAATGCCTAACCCATAAACGATAGTGGTAATTCGATAAGAGACATCATGCTATGCACCATATCCAATAGGGTGCAGTTATGATGTTCGGACACACCATCACACTATGGTGTTCCAGGCGGTATTAGTTGTGAAACAATTTCCACAATGTCTTAATTGTGTGCCAAACTCGTAACTCAGATATTCATCTCTATGATCATATTATAGACATTTTATCCTCTTGTCACGACGATCTTCAACTTCACTCTGAAATTACTTGAACCTTTCAATAATTCAGACTTGTGTTTCATCAAGTAAATATACTCAGCATCTACTCAAATCATCTGTGAAGTAAGAACATAACGATATCCACTGCATGCCTCAGCACTCATTGGACTGCACACATCAAAATGTATTACTTCCAACAAGTTGCTTTCTTGTTCCATCTTACTGAAAAAGAGGCCTTTCAGTCATCTTGCCCATGTGTTATGATTTGCATGTCTCAAGTGATTCAAAATCAAGTGAGTCCAAACGATCCATCTATATGGAGTTTCTTCATGCATATCTACCAATAGACATGGTTCGCATGTCTCAATCTTTTCAAAAACGAGTGAGTCCAAAGATCCATCAACATGGAGCTTCTTCATGCGTTTTATACCAATATGACTCAAATGGCAGTGCCACAAGTATGTGGTACTATCATTACTATTTTATATCTTTTGGCATGAACATGTGTATCACTACGATCGAGATTCAATAAACCATTCATTTTAGGTGCAAGACCATTGAAGGTATTATTCAAATAAACAGAGTAGCCATTATTCTCCTTAAATGAACAACCATATTGCGATAAACATAATCCAATCATGTCTATGCTCAACGCAAACACCAAATAACAATTATTTAGGTTTTATACCAATCCCGATGGTAGAGGGAGCGTACGATGTTTGATTACATCAACCTTGGAAACACTTCCAACACATATCGTCATCTCACCTTTAGCTAGTCTCTGTTTATTCCGTAGCCTTTTATTTCGAGTTACCAACACTTAGCAACCGAAGCGGTATCTAATACCCTGGTGCTACTAGGAGTACAAGTAAAGTACACATTAATATAACGTATATCCAATATACTTCTGTCGACCTTGCCTGCCTTCTCATCTACCAAGTATCTAGGGTAGTTCTGCTTCAGTGACCGTTCCCCTCATTACAGAAGCACTTAGTCTCGGGTTTGGGTTCAACCTTGGGTTTCTTCACTAGAGCAGAAACTGATTTGCCGTTTCATGAAGTATCCCTTCTTTCCCTTGCCCTTCTTGAAACTAGTGGTTTTACTGACCATCAACAATTGATGCTCCTACTTGATTTCTACTTTCGCAGTGTCAAACATCGCGAGTTGCTCAAGGATCATCATGTCTGTCCCTGATATGTTATAGTTCATCACGAAGCTCTAATAGCTTGGTGGCAGTGACTATGGAGAACCATCACTATCTCATCTGGAAGATTAACTCCCACTCGATTCAAGCGATTGTAGTACTCAGACAATCTGAGGACATGCTCAACGATTGAGCTTTTCTCCCTTAGTTTGCAGGCTTAAGAAACTTGTCGGAGGTCTCACACCTCTTGACATGGGCACAGGCTTGAAATCCCAATTTCATTTCTTGGAACATCTCATATGTTCCGCGACGTTTCAAAATGTCTTCGGTGCCTCAATTCTAAACCGTTTGACATTACGCACTGAACTATCACGTAGTCATCAAAACGTGTATGTCAGATGTTCGTAACATCCATAGACGACGCTCGAGGTTCAGCACACCGAGCGGTGCATTAAGGACATAAGCCTTCTGTGCAGCAATGAGGACAATCCTCAGTATACGGACCCAGTCCGCATAATTGCTACTGTCAACTTTCAACTAAATTTTCTCTAGGAACATATCTTAAACAGTAGAACTAAAGCGTAAGCTATGACATAATTTGCAAAGACCTTTTGACTATGTTCATGACAATTAAGTTCATCTGATTATTTAATGAACTCCCACTTAGATAGATATCCCTCTAGTCATCTAAGTGATACATGATCTGAATCGACTAGGCCGTGTCCGATCATCACGTGAGACGGACTAGTCATCAACGGTGAACATCTCCATGTTGATCGTATCTACTATACGACTCATGTTCGACCTTTCGGTCTCTTGTGTTCCGAGGCCATGTCTGTACATGCTAGGCTCGTCAAGTCAACCTAAGTGTTTCGCATGTGTAAATCTGGCTTACACCCGTTGTATGCGAATGTTAGAATCTATCACACCCGATCATCACGTGGTGCTTCGAAACAACGAACCTTCACAACGGTGCACAGTTAGGGGGGACACATCTCTTGAAATTTTAGTGAGGGATCATCTTATTTATGCTACCGTCGTTCTAAGCAAATAAGATGTAAACATGAGAGACATCACATGCAAATCATAAAGTGACATGATATGGCCAATATCATCTTGCGCCTTTTGATCTCCATCTTCGAGGCGCGGCATGATCACCTTCGTCACCGGCATGACACCATGCTCTCCATCATCATGATCTCCATCATCGTGTCTTCATGAAGTTGTCTCGCCAACTATTACTTCTACTACTATGGCTAACGGTTAGCAATAAAGTAAAGTAATTACATGGCGTTTTCATTGACACGCAGGTCATACAATAAATTAAGACAACTCCTATGGCTCCTGCCGGTTGTCATACTCATCGACATGCAAGTCGTGATTCCTATTACAAGAACATGATCAATCTCATACATCACATATATCATTCATCACATCCTTTTGGCCATATCACATCACATAGCATACCCTACAAAAACAAGTTAGACGTCCTCTAATTGTTGTTGCATGTTTTACGTGGCTGCTATGGGTTTCTAGCAAGAACGTTTCTTACCTACGCAAAAGCCACAACGGTGATATGCCAATTGCTATTTACCCTTCATAAGGACCCTCTTCATCGAATCCGATCCGACTAAAGTGGGAGAGACAGACACCCGCTAGCCACCTTATGCATCAAGTGCATGTCAGTCGGTGGAACCTGTCTCACGTAAGAGTACGTGTAAGGTCAGTCCGGGCCGCTTCATCCCAAAATGCCGCCGAATCGAGATAAGACTAGTAACGGCAAGCAAATTGAACAAATCATCGCCCACAACTACTTTGTGTTCTACTCGTGCATAGAATCTACGCATAGACCTAGCACATGATGCCACTGTTGGGGAACGTAGCAATAATTCAAAATTTTCCTACGTGTCACCAAGATCAATCTAGGACATGCTAGCAACGAGAGAGAGGGAGTGCATCTTCATACCCTTGAAGATCGCTAAGCGGAAGCGTTACAAGAACGCGGTTGATGGAGTCGTACTCGCAGCGATTCAAATCGCGGAAGATCCGATCTAGCGCCGAACGGCGGCGCCTCCGCGTTCAACACACGTACAGCCCGGGGACGTCTCCTCCTTCTTGATCCAGCAAGGGGAGAGGAGAAGTTGAGGGAGAACTCCAGCAGCACGACGGCGTGGTGGCAATGGAGCTCGTGGTTCTCCGGCAGGGCTTCGCCAAGCACTACGGAGGAGGAGGAGATGTATGAGGAGGAAGGGGCTGCACCAGGGAAGGGTGTGGCTGCCCTCCCACCCCTCACTATATATAGGGGGAAGGGGAGAGGGGGCCGGCCCCTCTAGATGGATCTAGAGGAGGAGGCGGCAGCCAGGGGAAACACTAGATGGGTTTGGGCGCCCCCACCCCCTAGGAAACTTGCCCCCCAAGCCGGGAGGGGCGGCTGCCCTAGGGGTGGCGCCCCCACCTCTCCTGGTTACGTGAGAGGGGTTGGGAGGGGCGCACAACCCCTTATTGGGCTGGTTTGCCCCTTCCCCTTGGCCCATAAGGCCCCCCAACGCTTGCCGGGGCCTCCGAAACCCCTTTCGGACATGCTGGCCATAGCCTGGTACCCCCGGAACAATTCCGGACTCCAATACCCTTCGTCCAATATACCGATCTTCACCTCCGGACCATTCCGGAGTTCCTCGTCATGTCCGGGATCTCATCCGGGACTCCGAACAACCTTCGGTAACCACATACTATTTCCCATAACAACTCTAGCGTCACCGAACCTTAAGTGTGTAGACCCTACGGGTTCATGAACCATGCAGACATGACCGAGACACCTCTCCAGCCAATAATCAATAGCGGGATCTGGATACCCATATTGGCTCCCGCATGTTCCACGATGATCTCATCGGATGAACCACGATGTCGGGGATTCAATCAATCCCGTATACAATTCCCTTTGTCCATCGGTATGTTACTTGCCCGAGATTCGATCGTCGATATCCCAATACCTCGTTCAATCTCGTTACCGGCAAGTCTCTTTACTCGTTCCGTAATGCATGATCACGTGGCTAACTCCTTAGTCACATTGAGCTCATTATGATGATGCATTACCGAGTGGGCCTAGAGACACCTCTCCGTCATATGGAGTGACAAATCCCAGTCTCGATTCGTGCCAACCTAACAGACACTTTCGGAGATACCTGTAATGCACCTTTATAGCCACCCAGTTACGTTGTGACGTTTGGTACACCCAAAGCATTCCTACGGTATCCGGGAGTTGCACAATCTCATGGTCTAAGGAAACGATACTTGACATTAGAAAAGCTCTAGCAAACGAACTACACGATCTTGTGCTATGCTTAGGATTGGGTCTTGTCCATCACATCATTCTCCTAATGATGTGATCCCGTTATCAATGACATCCAATGTCCATGGTCAGGAAACCATAACCATCTATTGATCAACGAGCTAGTCAACTAGAGGCTTACTAGGGACATGTTGTGGTCTATGTATTCACACATGTATTACGGTTTCCAGTTAATACAATTATAGCATTAACAATAGACAATTATCATGAACAAGGAAATACAATAATAACCATTTTATTATTGCCTCTAGGGCATATTTCCAACAATCCCATCATGCTCCTCTTGGCGCAGAACCTCGTTAAAATCCCCCAAACACAACCAGGCCATGTCGTGTAGGGTGGCCAGATTTCTCATAGTGGTCCAGTTTTGATGCCTCAAGTGCGTTTGGGCCTCCCCATAGAAACAAGACAGTCTCCATGGTTCTCCCCCAAGAATACTGATCTTTACATCTATGTGATACTTGGAGTACCCCAAATTCTCAATCTTTATTTCGTTGTTCCAGAAGATACATAAACCTCCACTCCTACCAGAGGAACCAACGACAAAAGAATTATCATAATCTAAAGTACTCTTAAGATTTTCTGCTCTCTCACCACTAATCTGGGTTTCCACAATACATAGTACTTTAGGGGCAAACTTTCTCGCGATTTCGTGTAGCTCTTGAATTGTCGGGGCGTTGCCAATCCCACGACAATTCCAGCTTAGGAGATTCATTGCACACGGCGGTCCTCCCCTGGGGAGGCCGCCACACGCGCATCAATGTTGTTGGTCTTGCCAGCAGGTGCTTTCCTACCACCACTCATGCTAGTTTTGTCATTCTGCAGCATGGTTTTCGTACTTTTTGGATCTTGCTTCGGAGGTGGGCTCAGGGGGACAGCCGCCCCTACTGTATCCTTAGCCACCAGCGCTAGCTCCATGCCTGTCACCTCCTTCGGGGTTTCAATGACTACCGCAGCTGAGGATCTCTTGCGGGTCAAGTCATGATCATCCACCCCACTATCGGCCATTTTAGCATCCCTTACATTACGCCTCGCAGCTTCAGTGTTGTCGCCTCTCGCGGGCTGATGCTTCTCATTGTTATTTCTCCGCTTGGTAGCCCAGCTGGTATTGGCCGGTGCGCGCAATTTTTTGTAAACCAACGCAGACGGGGGTGAACACCATCACCATATTCCTTGAACTGGTGCCCCATCATACGACACACCTGACACCAATCCAGGAGCCTCTCATAGCGAACTGCAAATATCTCACATTCACCAGCTCGGATCAGTGAGATAGCCTTTTTTAGCGAATTGCAAACATCCAGACGGATCCTCACCCTGAAGAAATTTCCCTCAAAATAAAAAGAGGCGGGCTCAGCATCCACAAACTCGCCTATTTTGGAGGCCAGTGCCTTCACCTTTCCATGATATGCCGGAGGGAGATCAATGATCCAAGCCCATATCTCAAATTTGAAAAGTTCAATCATAGACGGCTTGGTGAATCCGTCATACGGAGCGATGATCACCAGGTTGCCCTTGAAGTGCCACGGGCCTCCCTGCGTTACTCTTTCCCAATCTCCGAGGCAATCAAACTACATGATGAAGCGATTCTCCTCCAAAGTTTTCATCTTAACCGGCCTCGCCAGATCCCAGGCTGCTCACATCATGCGGAAAAACCAGTAGTTGCTGAAATCCTTATCCATGTGAACTCTGACCAAGATCATCCAGCGGAGGTTCTCATCTGCCGGCTCATCCTCGTCCTCGAAAACTACATCGTCCAGATCGCCCTCCTCGAGGGCAAGTTCCTTCATCATGTCCTCCAGGTTACCCTTCCCCTTGTTCGCTACAGAAGAACTGCCTCGGTTCGCCATGGCAAACCCTAGACAGATCGCTCCCGTATCGAGACAATAAACTTAACCCTAACCCCGCCACAACTGGGTCCCTTCCAAGGCCGGGCAGCGACCTGGAGGTCGCCCCTTGATCAGCCGGAGAAGAGATCACCCGTAGGCGGGGGAGAGATCGGAGTTCTCTACGTCGCCACCGGCGCCGAGAGGAGATAAAACCCTAACGAGAGGGGAGGAAAAGAACTTTTTACTGTTAGTTAGTGGACTGACAAAACACTAAAATGAAGGTGACTTTCTCAAAGAAAAAACTAAAATGAAGGTGATAAAGTGATGTCAACCCTTCGGGGACATCCGATAAAGTAACGTCAAATGGCTCGGATTGGCCTACTGCTCCTGTGTAAAGAACTGAAGAAATGGTTTGCAAGGAAACTCAGAAGTTAGAACAGCCAGTTATGGGCCCATCTTTGTTCCGACATTAAGGGTATCTCCAAAGCGGACCCTCGAACCACCCACAACCATCCGGCCGTATTTAGCCACCCAAAACGGTTCCGTATTGCTCTGCACGTTTTTTACGGCAAATCTGAGACAAACAAGGGATGCTTTGGGGGAGTCCGGACAGCAGACACGTAGGAGTTCGACACCTCTGGCTCACCCAAAACCCCTCTCGGACCCCATGCCTCCATCTCCCATTTTCACCTTCCCTTTTCCTCTCTTGCCTTTGTCGTCGCTCCACCACCCCCATTGCCCCGTCACACCCCTGCTGGAACTCGACGAGTCCGTCACCTCCAACGGTACACCCGGGCTCCAAGCCACTTCTCCACCGCCGCCGTTGCACACCTCTCCTCCAACCGCTGCGCAGGTACCATCAGCTCGTACGATACTCACCATGCCCGACAACTATTTGATGAAATGCCCGTGCTAAATCTTTTTGTCCCTTCTTCTTTGTTTGGATATGGAGTACATATACGAGCACTAGATTGAATCGTTCGACAGCTTGTCCGATGAGGAGGACTACACAGATGAGCCGATGATGATGCAAACGGTACTTGCAGACGCGGAGCATGCAAAAGAGCATGTTCGCGATTTCAAAGGATCAAGGGTCATCAAGTGCTCAACCACAACAGAGCGCGTGGCTGATGGACGATTACTTTACCCATGATGCCCTCTTCGCTGACAATTTTCACCGGCGCTTTCGCATACGCAAAAATGTCTTCGATCGTCTCTACCATGGCGTCCGGTCCTTTGATGACTACTTCATCTTGAAGAAGGACGTCATGGGAAGGATTGGGTATTTGAGCATGTGGGCTTTAAAAAATATTGGGACCGGATGTATGTGGGTACATTGGATGGCCGGTTCCCGCATCCGTGTCTGTGGACTGGTCCCCCCGACGAATAATTTTGTGGGTCAGCGTTTGAGGTGCCCTAATGCGTAATGTACTAACATAAGTATGTGTTATCAGTTTTATTGAGATATCAAATTGGGGGGAAACACCTTTACTTGGAAAAAGAAAACTAACGTAACATGGAACTGTAATCCTCTTAAGTGGTTGTTTAGCTAGCGATAATTAGCCATGAGATTGTAGAAAACTAGTTTTTAGCCTACTTTTTATAAAATTAGTTTTACTAGTTTTTTTATGAATAAACAGTTTATGACCAACCGCATTTGGAGTTAGAAAAGTTAAAGCTGGCTTCTCTAGTTTCTTGCTTGGACTAGCAATGTGCCCCCGAGTTGCGACGGATCCAAAAGAAAATAATGCATGTTCACAAACTCCAAAGAAAAATATTCTAGCTTTGGTGTATATATCACTCAAAATATATTAGGTTTCACTTAAAATATAATTGGAGCAGAGAAGAGGGGCCTTGTTGCAAAAACATCACAACTTATCTCATACAGTCGCTAAATGCAGATTTGATGGTCAGAAGTGACATATAGCACAGACACCCTTATCAATAACTGAGTTTTTTTTTTATAGAAGTAGAGATATTGATGTCTTGCGTGAGTTTAGGAAGGAGCGGGCAGCGAGAAAAGGAGCGGGGCGTGTGTCGATCGGTTACGATCCAAAAATTTGCGAAACACGTTTATGGAAAAATCACTAATTCTTGTTTTTCTCATAACCTTAAAATTCCGGGTTTTAGAGAACCGCATATTTTATATCCATGGATTAGTTGAAACAGCCAAACAAGATTTTATTCGGTTAGACGGTTTTTCTAATTTATAGAGATTGCGTTTTGTATATTCTATCTATCCAAAACAAGCCGTAAGAGTTGAGACCAAAGAGATGGTGATGTCACAAGTTTGAATGGCCTGCACCGTGATGCTAAGTCGTACGTGTACCAACTTTAGTTGTCATTTTCTATCTAATGAGTAAAGAGTAGACATGTATACATGAATACATCTGGGATCCCGCTAAAATCCGCGGAGCCTTGTTGCCTCCCCGAGTCTGTTGAGCGCCCGTTCTTGCTTCACTGCGATATACGGACACCAACGAACAACAACGGTAGTAGTAGTCATATTGCACCCAACTATGGACCGAAGTTTTTTTTTAATATGGTACAAACATACGCTCGTATGTACACGCATACACCAACCTCTATGGACGCATGCACACACAGTATACTTTTATGAACATATACGAGAGACTGAGCCGATACATCATTTTAAGGGGGTGTTTGGTTCAGAAGTCCTAGGACTTTTTCTAGTCCCAGGGACTAATCAAAAAAGACTCTCTAGTAGAGTCTTTTTCTAGTCCCTGTAGAAAAAGTCCCTCCCGTTTGATTCCTAGGGATTTTTTAGGGACTTTTTCTAGTCTCTAGGACTAAAAAGTCCCTGAACCAAACACCCCCTAATATTGACGAAGTCAATGCAAATGCCTTTACAGTTGACATGAATGTCTTCTCCTACTTAACGTACATCGCCAAAAGATCAATAATAAATCCAAAAAATAAAAGCAATGATGCAAGTTTAGTGACACATCCGTTGCTAGCCTTCGCTATCGAACGGTCCATCTAGCTCATCAATGGCTTGGAAGTTTTGCAATGGGTCCACACTATAGGCCCATGCCGGATAAACCCACATGTCCGTTTCGTAATGAAGTTGAAGCGCGTTTTTTCCCTCGCCATCAGACTTTGTGATGTGCACCTGCATCCCTGTACACACTTGACGGGGACAGATGTCACTCGCTTTACAGTGCGGAGCATCTCCATTGCACTTTGTAGACGGTTGAATCTTGTTATCGATCCTAAGGCTATTTTACACCTACTGATAACGTTTGTTTACATTGATGGCTCGTGCTTACTACTGCTTAGCGAGTGCACCTTCACGTCTCCGCCATTTCGCGGCACGGACGCGACAGGAGTTACGAGACGTACTGCTGCATGAAGTGGAAAACGGCAGGAGAGATTGAGAATCGTTCGAAGATGGAACGTGGCACGAGAGAGGAGGCTATTTAATATGCCGAGCTGGTTGTGAGGCAAACACTGTGCACCCGGGAACGCAGCCCCAGCCCGGCACAGCCAGCCAGGACGGTTCCCTTCCACCCACCATCGAATTGAAGCGCCGAAACGCCCGCGTAGTACCTTCCGCCCTGGCCCCGCCGCGCCGCGCCGTTCACTGGAGCAGCGGCCCCACCGCCCACGCCTCGGCCACAGGTTCCGCGTTTCCTCCTTATCGGTCTACGTTAGGTCAACTCTAAAGCACGGACGTATTTGGTCTGTCCGTATCCGTTTGGGTCGAGCTGAACAAATTTCATGGCTCAATGCACAACCTCGGGCGCAAATTCAGTTCACTTTGTGTCCCTCTCGACCCATTAGCGACGCAAATTTGGGTCCGATTTGCATCCAGACGGTCGTGCGCGTGTCCTCTCGTTGTCCACCCTCATACTCGCATGTTAGCCGGCCAACCACCTCCCACCGGTCCCATTTTATCCAAACTCGTGGATGGGGTATGCATGTCAACCACCCAGCCGCCGCCCCCGAGGTCTTTTTTAATGACAAGTCTGTGCGCGTGTACTGTCTAGTCCACTTTCAAAGTGTCCACACTCTTCCTCTCCCCCCAACCCCACGCGCCCGGCAAAGCTCTAGCCCTTGTCGCACACGCTCTGCCAGCCGTCGCCACCCCGCCGGCCAGCAATGGGGGCCGCACATGCTCGTCAATCCCCGCAACCACCCCCACTAGCGCTCAACACGACGAGGAGGACAAGCTTGTCAAGAAGGTGCTTGAGGACTTGGTCCTCGAGTACGAACGAAGCCGGTGGGAGGGCCTAGACATGCATCTCGCCCCTCTCGGCCGCGGGCGATGTGGCCATCCGAAGCCAGAGGACGGCGTCGTTCTGGAGCTGTCGGGTGCTCCCTAAGAACCGACGTTGGTGGGGCAATCCTAGAGCTGGACATGGACGGTGTCCTACACGACGGAGTTCGTGTCTGCCCCGCCCTCCTGGGTGGGCACCGAACCTTAGTCACCACCCCGGACGCGTAAGCAGCCACATGCACCGCCAGTGGTGCATCAGCAGCCGCAGGCGCCGCCCGTTGATACGTCTCCAACGTACTTATAATTTTTGATTGTTTCATATTATTATATTACCAATCTTGCATGCTTTATATGCCATTTTATATTATATTCATGGACTAACCTTTTAACTTAGTGCCCGGTGCCAGTTTCTTTTTTTGCCTAATTCTTTGTTTCGCAGGAAAACCATACGAAACGAAGTCTAAACACGATAAAACTTTACGGTGATTTTTTTATGAACTAGAAGAGACCTAGAAGCTTCGGGGAGAAGCCAGAATACCTGCTGGTGGGCCACAAGCTCAAGGGGTGCGCCGGCGGTGACGGCAACCTCTGTCTCCATCTCCACGCCGTGCTCCAGTGCTTTAGCAGCCCCGTCGTCGCCACTCCCTCTGATGGGGCGCTTCGGCGGCATCCTCATACACTGACGGCTTTGAGGACTGAGAGCAGCGTCGAGGATGCAAGCGGAGAGAGAGAGGATTGTGTGTGCATAGCGAGGATGGGGGGTGCGGCCGCTCGGGCGCACCATTAATATGGAGTAGTGGGAGTTGTGGAAGAGAGGCGGGCGGCGGTCAAACCGATGGCTTGCCTCCCGGTGAGCCTACGCACCGGACTGCTGGCATGCCTACCAAAGTTTCACACAGCTACTCGCACGCCTCCCGATGACACTGCGCAACGAGCACGCCTCCGTCAATTCACACATCTGCACGCACGCCTCCCCGTCTGCCTGCGCGGTGGACTGCTCGCATGCGTCCCGTCAACTCACGCCTGCTTGCACGCAACACGGGTCGCGCGGCGGCACGTATATTGTTTTTCTATTTGGATGATTAATGCTGCCGCTTTATTGCTTAACCGAAGCATGGCATGTATCCATTGTTGGTCTAACGCTCACGGTTCGAATAAATAATCCGTTTGGGATATTGGTTCCCAATTATTAATAATCTCCCGTCTATAATTAGATAAAGATTACATCAAAACTGGTCTCAAATTTGACAAAAAAGTACAATGCCACTTTGTATTGGTGTCCATATGACAACACGATAAGTTTCATGAACTTCAAATAAGTTTTGGATGTACTAGAATTTAAAAATCAAGATTCTCAATGTTTGAAATTTGTTGCATGGGGAGTAAACATGGACCCAGTGACACACATGTGTTTTTGTAATCCATTTAGGTGCACTGTCACATGTGCATGTAGCTCAAATTTGATTTTTGCACATTATACCCATAGAAAATCAATCAATCAATGTACTAAAACGTCTTAATGATCTATGTGATTTTTTTGAAATTAAAACGTCCCTCCTTTGGTAACATGCATGTTCACTGCGGGATAATTAATTTAACATGCATCGTTGTTGCGGTGGATTCGCGGTGTGTGTGTTGGTGTGTGCGTCTGGGGGTGGCGGGTGGCTCGTAGTACACTACGAGTTGTGAGCCACTGTGTGGGTTGGCCGTTTTGTTAGGCAGGCTGGTGCCACATCAGAGTCGTGAAATCGTTATTTAAAACATTACACAACCCTTTCATACATAAATGTTTTGGCCACATGCAGTCGATGGTTGTCCTACACGACACTCGATACTCGTGTGTGACGCTTTCTGTGGGCCCGTGAGGTCGTCTTCCATCACTTTGACGAACAGCCGGCAGTGAGGTTAATTTGACCAGCAAGGTAGAATCTTTTTGCTTGTGTTATGGTGGTATATAGTATGCGTCGAAGAGGTGGGAGGGGACTAGCATATATACTATACGTATGCGTCCGAACAAGTACACTCACTCAGTGTCGGGACTTTTTGGTTACCGAGGCACGTGCCACATCAAAATTGTGAAATTGGTTATTCAAACATCACACAACACCTTTCTGGGCCACATGCATATATATCCTAGCTAGGACACTCATGTGTGACGCTTCCATCTATGGGCCCACGAGGCCATCGTCGATGCATGCATGCATGCATCACTTTGACCTACATCGAGAGGGGTTAATTAATTTCACCATCGATGAGGATTCTTTTGGGTTGTACATATATTACGGCAGGAGCATATAGTATGCGGTGAAGAGGGGGGAAGGGGACCATCATATGTAGTACGCTTGATATGAACCTCGCTCTGTGTGGGTGCATGGTTTACGCTTTTTGAGGCATGTGGCACATCAAAGTTGTGCATTTAGGGTATTCAACATATATATGTTTGGCCCACATGCAAAGGGGTGGTGGTTGTCCTCTCGCACTCACTTAAGCGGTTATCAGCGATATCGATGCTTTCCATCTGTGGGCCCGCTTGGTCCATCACTTCTTTTTACTTGACAACAAGAGAGGTTAATTTGACTTAGGAGGGGATTATTATTTTTGCTCTGGGATGACATGCATGATACACTTTGAGCACACACACATGCATGTGTACGCATTAATCCCTCCCATCAAGTCGAAGTGGCTAGTACAACGGCACCATCATGAACCGATCTCGCAATGTGTGGGGAGCTAGTGTACAATTTTTGACACATGTGCCAGATCAATGTTGTGTGTTCAAACATGCATGCACGCATCACCTCCATACATATGTATGTAGTGGTTGCCTTCGAACGATACACTCCCTTGCGTGGTTATCGGTGACAAGCCTATATATTCATGGGCCCGCGTGGACATCCATGATCACCTTGACCAACAACAAGATAGGTTACCATGGCGGATTCTTCATTTGGTTCGTGTTATCGTAGTATAGGTCATGGTGAGATTCAGACCTAATTAAGTTTGAGCGCATATACTATGCACGCATGCATGCATATATGAATCCCCGTCGTTGGCTTGAAGTGCGGTGTAACATACATATGCATCATCAACCTAACCCTCACTCAGTGTGGGGATTTCTAGTTCGAAATCACGGTGCCACATCAAAGTTGTTCATTGTTACTCAAAAACACACCTCTCCATACATATGTTTGGGCCACACGCATGCAGTGGTTGTCTTCGGGGACTAGCTACTTGCATGATTATTGGCGAGCTAGCCCATCTCCAGGGTCGCATGGACGGCCATCACATTGACCAACAACAAGAGAGAGGTTGTACGACCAAGGTGGATTGTTCTTGGTCCGTTTTACGATCCATCTTGGTGAGATATATGCCTCTCTGGCCCGCCGACTGAATGTGT